>NW_011439896.1:0-1601 GCF_000754665.1 Bison bison bison | reverse complement strand
CAGTTGATTTACAACATCACATTGGTTTCAGATGTACAACATAGAGACTCAACATTTTTATAGATTACAGAGTGACCTCTTCATAGTTCCTGAACTCTTGGTGCCACTGGCTCCCAACTCAGAGATTAGACACACTGACCTGCTGAGTCCAGGCCCTAGCTGCAAATCAGGCTGGGAAAGCAAGCCTTTGTATTTCCAGCTTTCTCCATGGGTGTTAGACTCAGCTCCCCACCAAGTCCATAAGGAAGTAAACTTTCCAAGCATAGAAGGTGTGAGGTGGGAGGGATTTCAAAGAATGATAGCAAGATATAAGTCCCCTGAGTCCTCAAGAAAACAAAATACATTGACAAAAGGGGGTAAAAGGCCCAAGTATCATTTATATTTTTTGTATGTTTCATATCAAAACTATAGGTCCCCACTTGGAAACCAAAAAACAAACTCCACAGTTAGGCCTAGAACATGCAAAAGACCAAGGTCATGGGGGCAGCCACCAGGCTATTTGGAAACCTGGGGAAAAAGAAAATTTCTAATTTCCACATGGGTTGTTTTTAGGTGAAATAAGATGCCACTGCCACTCAGCTTGGCTGATACTAACCATAGAGGAGAGCTTGCAAATAATTAGAAGGCAGTGTGTAGCCAACTGCATACAGGTCTTCCCAACCATACTTACTCAGTGAGAAAGTACAAGAAGCAAAGATGCAATTAACACTAAAGATAAAGATCTATTTAAAAGATGGGTATATTTACAACTTGCATACCCAGACACTCTGTGGGTGGAGGCATGTACAGACATTTGTCTGTGGTCAGACAAGCAGGAATCTATGGACACGTGAGAAGCAAAAAAGATTTGCAAAAATGAGACTCGATAAATGATATTTGAACTAATAAAAGATAATTCCGAGTTCTTTGATCTCAAATTTGACATAAAGTCTGACTCACTGCGAGGGTTGCTCTGCACAAGGAAAATTAATTTTAAACTTAAACATTTTATAATTTATGGCCACTATTGGGGACTTTTGTTTTTTTGTATAAACCAGCATCTGTGTTTTGGTTCTTAAAGCAGGCATGCTCATATTTGTATATCTATTCATATAAGGACAACCTGTGATTTAAAGCCAGAGAATTGATTTATGCTTGAAAAATATAAATCATGGAGAAAGGCAAAACGAACTAAAATTATTCAGGGTGAGAATATAAGGTGGAAGGAGATTGAACTGAGGTCTCCAAACATACAGAGAGAGCCTCAGAGAGGTTCTGACAGGCTGTCTTGTAACTTCTACTAAAAAAGACTTAGAAAAATTGGCATAAATTACAAATAAGGGATGTAGGTGAAGGAAGAGTACTGTGATAATAAGAACGGTTAAAAACTGAAATGACTAACAAAGAAAACTCTAGAATTTTATTCTCTGGAAATTTTAAAAACCAGAAATCGAAGTATCTAAGAGCTAACCTCACAAAGAATGCACTGGACCTTCATGGAGAAATGTTAAGCTTTATTAAAAGTTCCAAAAGAAAATGTAACTAAATAAAGAAAATATAGATGTTCTAGGAAAGGTTGACTTATCATTGTAATGATATCAGATTTTCTGAAATTTCACCTG
>NW_011439895.1:0-1601 GCF_000754665.1 Bison bison bison | reverse complement strand
TGGACAGGGAGGCCTGGCATGCTGCAGTCCATGGGGTCGCAAAGAGTTGGACATGACTGAGTGACTGACTGACAGATAGTTAACCTAAAGAGAAACCTTACATGAATCATGGTATGAATGTTTCCAGCTATGTAGGCCCCTGTGGTCATCTGAATGCAGAGTTTCTTTGATATCATAGTGTGGTACTGCAGTGTTTTGCAGATGGCCACATAATGATCATAGGCCATTGCTGCCAGGATAAGGCAATCTGCAGTTTCAGCAAAGCAGAAAAAATAAAATTGTGCCATGCATTCATGGAGTGAAATCATTCTATTTTTAGAAAAGAAGTTCTGTAGCATCTTTGGGGTAATAGCACTAGAACAGTAGGAATCCATCAGAGTGAGATTTCCCAGGAAGATGTACATTGGTGTGTGAAGACAATGATCTATAACTATCCTCAACATTCAAGGCCATATATGACACATCTACAGCTAACATTCTCAGTGGTGAAAAGCTGAAAGCATTTCCTCTTCTTCCTTTTCTGGAAGAAGATAAGGTTGCCAACTCTCGCCACTTCAGTTCAACATAGTCCTAGCCATATAAATCAGAGAAGAAGAAAAGATAAAGTAATTCAAATTGGAAAGTAAGAAGTAAAATTGTTACATTTGGCAGATGATGTAATACTGTACATAGAAAATCCTAATGATGAAATTGGAAAACTCTTAGAGCTTGTCAGTGAATTTGTTAAAGTTGCAGGATGCAAACTTAATATACAGAAGTATGTTACACTTCTCTGTACTAATGATGAAGTATCAGAAAGAGAAATTAAGAAACAATTCCATTTATCATCACATCAAAAAGAAAAAAATAGCTAGAAATAAACCTATCTAAGGAGGTAAAAGTCTAGTACTCAGAAAACTGTGAGACATGGAAGAAAGAAACTGAAGACAGCACAAAGAGATTGAAAGATATACCATGTTCTTGTACTGAAAGAATTTATATAGTCAAAAGCACTATACTAACTAAAGCAATTTACCTATTTTTCAACCCCCATCAAAATACTAATGACATTTTTCATAAGCAAAAAATGTTTACATTTGTATGGATGCACAGAAGACTCCAAACAGCCATTACAATCTTGAAAAAGAAAAACTGAACTGGTGGAATCATGTTCCCTGTCTTCAGAGTATACTACAAAACTACTGTATTCAGAATTGTATAGTACTCACTAAAAACAGACATGTAGATCAATGAAACAGAGGGTAAAGCCCATAAATAAACCCACATACTTATAGTCACTTAATTTATGGCAGAAGAGGCAAGAATACACAATGGAGAACAGACAGTCACTTGCAGAAGCGGTGTTGGGAAAACTGGACAGCTACATGTAAAAAAAGGAAATTTGAACATTCTTCAACATTGTAGACAGAAATAAACTCAAAGACATGAATATAAGACCACATTAAAGACCTAAATGTAAGACCACATACTGTAAAACTTCTACAGGAAAACATAGGTAGAACAGTCTTTGCCATAAGTTGCAGCAATATTTCCTTAACCCTGTGTACGAGACAGCAAAAGAGACACTGATGTATAGAACAGTCTTATGGACTCTGTGGGAG
>NW_011439894.1:0-1601 GCF_000754665.1 Bison bison bison | reverse complement strand
TCAGTACCAGGCTTAAAGAAAAAAAAAAAAAAAAGTTTTATGTGACTAAGACTAAGTAATGTAGAGTTAAAAAAAAAAAGGTGCTTGTCCTTTCCTCCTCCTTGAGAAGTACAGACCCCTCTCTCCTCCTGAAGAACCCCAGACCCTTCTCTCCTCCTCAGAGACCCCAGTCTTCTTATCAATACCCAGAAATTGACTCTCAAAAGGAGACCAAATGAACTTAGTAAGTACCTATTCAGTAGGAAAGATGGCACTGACTGACAGGTGGCAGCCTGTCTCCATTTACCAGCCAGGGCAACCCACCTGCTTCCTCTGGCAGTGGGCACAGGAGAAAGGGCAAAAGCTTCTTCAGTATTTTTAGAAGGTTAATGGCTGTAAAATACTACTTGGTAAGAAAATGGGATGGGGGAAGTACATAGTTCTCCTTACTAATGACATCTCTACTAAGAAGAAATCCATATTGCTTTCATCTTTACTATTTTGTATACAAGTTAAGTTTTTAAGCTTGAAATTTAATTATATGCCCTAGATACTCTTACATTTTAAGTGTTATGACATAGAATTGTTACTAGTTTGCTGAGTAACCATAGATTTCAAGGTAATAATAATCAGAAAATAGTTTTTAACCTAAGAGTAGTCATCAATCTTGGGGCAGAGATATGACATGGTAAGATTAGAGAGTGAGAATTCTTGGGGCAGAGGCATGAATGGAAAAGAAAAAAGTAGACAATGGAAAAAAGACCATGAAAAAGAAAGAAGAAAAGCAAGACAAAAAGTAGTATAGTTTTTTTTTTTTTAATTGGCTTTATTTTTTTAAAACAGTTTTAGGTTCATAGCAAAATTGAGCAGAAAATACAGAAATGTCCCACATGCTCCCTGCCCCTTATATACGGACAGTCTTCTCTACTGTCCACAACTCACACCAAAGTGGTTCATATAATACAGTCAATGAAATTACATTGTCACATCATAATCACCCAAAATTTGTAATTTACATTAGGAGTCACTTTTGGGCTTATCCAATTCTATGGGTTTCGGAAAATATATAATGACATGTCCACCATTAGACTGTAGGGGAGCAAAATTTGCCACCTGCAAATGTGTCTGTTTGGCTTGATGATTAATACAAGTTGATTATTTTAAGAAACAGAAGACTCAAGAAGTTTTTCTTGTTACCTCCCCCTTCACTGCCTAAAAGAATTGAGATAAAGGACCTGATTCAGAATAGAGCTATCACTAGAGAATATCTGGTAACATAGGTGAATAGGGGAAATTTCAGCAAGGTCTAAAGCTCAGAGTCTACTTTGGGTCCCTCTGTCTCTGCAAGGCCTACCAAACATTTGTTAACCAAACACGTGCTTTTCCATCTCCCAAGACTACTACCCCCATACCCTCTTTTGTCTTTAGTTGAAGATGGTGTTTAAGGTGAGAATTTTGGACATTTTGGCAAGTCCCTCAGTTTTCTTAGGGTCCTTCCCATATATTGTTATTGTTATTTAGTCATTAAGTCTTGTCTGACTCTTTTGTGACCCCAGAGACTGTAGCTAGTCATGCTCCACTGTCCATGGGATTCCCCAGACAAGAATACTGGAGTGGGTTGT
>NW_011439893.1:0-1602 GCF_000754665.1 Bison bison bison | reverse complement strand
CCCATAGGCAAAGAAGACTGGCGGGCTACAGTCCATAGGGTTGCAAAGAGTCAGACACGACTGAACAGCTTAGCATGCACACCCATTACAAAAGTAATATAGGCTTATTGGATAAAATGGTAAGCAGATAAGCAGAAATAAACAGGTAAAACTCTTGTCCCGTGTCCACTACCTAATGCAAGCAGCTCTGTCATATGGTACATCTCGTTCCATCTTCTTTCCCAGAGTGTGTGTGTATTTGTGCACTTATATGTGTCTTCCAAGATTTAGTTCCTACTGTATATGTGTTAGATCCTCCTCTTCATATGAAGCTGTAATTCGAAAACACTACAAAGTTTTTATTCGATGTTGAATTGTTTTAAGAACTACCCATTTTCCTGGCATGTGAACTTTTGCAGTGGTATTATAAAGAACTAGGTTAAATCTTGGGAAATGCCATAAATGATGTGAAAGCTTTGGTGTCAAAGCCTGAGCCCAGCAGAGTAGGTAAGTGCTTCAGAAATCTTGGTGGCCCAGAGATAAGCAGTACATCCTGTTTCTTTTCTAACATCAAGATGGTGGTTTCCTGTAGGCTGTTGATGTGTAATGGTTAGAGTTTCTTTGATAGCACATTGAGAAAGTATTTCAATTAGATCAAAGTATTACACGTTGGATGACAGGGAGGCAAAAGAGTCCTACTTGGAGATTGAGTTGACAAATGTTATCTTGCCTGGAATAGGAAGAAAAAGGGAAAAAACAGAATAAATTATGAACTTCAATTTTTAATGCATCAAATAAGGCTATTAGACAGCATCTATAGGTTCCTTTAACAGATGGAATGGGAAATACTTGCATTTGAATTTCCAAGATCTCTAACAAAGCACTGGAAATTCATCCTTAAGAAGTGACTTCTAAGCAAACTGGAATTCACCATGTGACTGTATGTTTGCAAACAGATGTATGTATCATCTAGCTATAATTTTTTTCTACCCTGGACATGATTTCCTTGATACTGTTTTCCTTCAAAAGATGTCCCTGTTATAGACAAAGAGAGAAAGACAAAGAAGTTAAGCCAGCCATGGTTTCTGGCAAAGCAGGCACCTCCTGAGCCTTAGACTACCATCCGTTGCTCCTCACCGTCCATTGCACTGTCCCCAGGGGGCTGTATTTTAGGTGGTTCTGGTTTCTGTAATGTGGCTCCAAGGTGTAGATTTCCCACCTCACACCATTCCTGCAACTGAAGACAAATGGATTTGATTGTTGAATACACTCAGTTCCGAGTTATAAGAGTCAAAGTAAACAAGCCAGGGGGTGAGCCTTCCAAAGCCAGGCAAGGACACGGCACCTATAGAGGCACCTCCTTATTGTGGGACTTTGCAAAGATAAGACCTAGCCCTGTTTACTCTATCTGGGAAGCGCCAACCTGAAATACTGTCTCTAAAAATCAATAATATATATAAGTAATTGCTGAATTTCATGAAACCTAGCAACTTGATGTTTTGAGCTCCAGGAAGATATTCAATTCTGTTATTGTTTATTGAACATATATTAGTACCAAGGTCTACACTTCAGAATGCAGATATGACAGGCAGGCTAGAGGATTTCCAAAGGAGGTTGTAGGTT
>NW_011439892.1:0-1602 GCF_000754665.1 Bison bison bison | reverse complement strand
CTCCTGTCGACCAGGAGAAATAGACGCCAGGTCTTGAGGGAGGAGATGCAGAGTTACTTTACAAAGGGCACAGGTACAGGAGGTATGGGATTTTATTATATGCAGCAGGATTGCATATGAATAGAAAATTGCTTTTCTAGAGCCATCACCTAAATTCCTCCTGGTCGACAGGAGGGAGGTGGAAGGTTTAGCTCACCTAGTCCCAGAATATCTGAAACACAAGGGGGAGATGGATCATAGCGTTAGTTAACACTATTGCCTCTTATGAAAACAATTTCTATGAAATACAGTAGGGTGATTGTTGGGGCAAGAGCTATTCTATGCTACTGTTAACCAGACCTGCTTTGTTATCTACCATCCTATATATAAAGGATGGATTGGAGGTACTTCTTTTCTTCTCATTTTAATCCTTGCTATAACTTATCCAGAGCTTACCAGGAAGTTAAGAGACTTAAAAGGACTTGACCATGCACCTTTATGCTTGATGGTTGCCGTTTCCAGTATAGGATCTTCTATTAACTATCTCTGGCAATTAAAGTTTGTTCTATCATAGCTTCTCAATGGCTTGTGGATGAGCTAAAACCAATTCTCTGTTATGTTTCCCAGAAACACTACATCGCCTCAACGTGTATAGGCTTTCATAAGAACTTCTGAGTAGTAAATAATCACAAACAAATGAAATACGAAATATGTGCCAAGATTTTGTTATGGCAAGTGAAATAAAAATCAGAAGGGGCTATTAGGATCTCATTAAAATTGAAAGCTTAGCTAGTATTTCTCATGCTCTCAAAGAAGCCAGTTGAAATGAACCTCCAAGGGAGGCTAAGTTTGGCAGTCAGATCTGGTCCTGAGAGAACTTTCACTTAGCTGATGTGACCACGTTGCAAGGGCTGTATTGACCCAGATCCTGAAGGATACCTCAAAGGCTTAGTCACAGCTTTACAAACCAGAGTTCAGTTATCGCTGTGGAACTAGTGAAAGCCACATAATGTCGCCTTTTATTGTGTAACTGGTCAAAAACCTAAAGTTTCATAAATGCCTGGGTAAGATTTCTCATCAGTAGACTTCATCAAGAACTATACCTTTCTAAGTTAAACTTTACCAACCTCACAGGTGAGAGACTTCTTGTCTCTCTCATTTGCTGATTCTTTCTTTTGGTTCCATTCTATTGTTGAGTCCTTCTAATGAATTTCTAATTTTGGTTACTGAATTTTCAAATCCAGAATTTCCATTTGGTCCTTTTCTTATAAATTGTTATTTCATTATTGATATTCTCTATTTGATATAATACTGCCATCCTTTACTTCCTTAAGTATGGTTTCCTTTAGTTTTGTGAACACATTTACAATGGCTATTTTGAAATCTTTTCTCTTTTATAGATATAGGACATCTAGACACTTTCATAGGTATTTTCTGTCACCTAGCGTCTTTTTTTTTCCCCCCTTAGTGTACAGGCCATTCTTTCCTCTATCTATGTATGTCTCATACATTTTGTTGGAAAGAAGACATTTTAGATAATATGTCACAGCCACTCTGGTTATTGGCCCCTCCCTGGGACTTGTTGCTATTATCTTTATTTGTTGAGTGATTGGCTGGATGATT
>NW_011439891.1:0-1603 GCF_000754665.1 Bison bison bison | reverse complement strand
GGAGGAGAAGGGGATGACAGAGGATGAGATGGTTGGATGGCATCACTGACTCAGTGGACGTGAGTTTGAACAAACTCTGGAAGGTGGTGAAAGACAGAGAAGCCTGGTGTGCTGCAGTCCGTGGGGTCTCAAAGAGCCAGACACGACTTAGTGGCTGAACAACAACAATCGTAACTCCCTTATGGGGATAGCAGAGCTTGGAACTCAATTCTGACAGGGTTTTTATGGGAATATTTAAAATACATGGCATGTGACGCACATATTCTTGGTTTAATAGACCGTCAACATGTATTACTCCCCTTTCCTTTCCCTCTTGGTCACTAGAACTCTTTTCAGTGCCCCTTCCCTGGCCCCCAACCAAACACACGCACTTAACGTCACTGACCAATACTTAGGGAAACAGAGCCTGCTCTTCTAATCATACACTTTTAAACATGAAGTTCAATTAGCCCTACTCAAAGATTTTTAGAAATAGAGAAGATCCCAGACCACAACTACTCCATAAACTTAGACACAGAGAATCAGAAAAGCAAGGTGCTTTCCCCAACATTGCACAGTTTGCAGGCTTTTGAGCTGGTCTGATTTATACCTCACTATTTTTTCTAGCTTCAGTGTTCTGAAAGTCAGCCCCATGTGCCATGGAATATGATTACCAACATCCAGGGATTTGTATTAAGCATATTCACAAACAGCAATGTCAGTTAGCCCAAGGTAAAGCAGAAGCTCTGCAGTGATAGCATCTGTGATATGTTACACACAGATTGTGTGGGGGGCACTCGGCCACTTTATTTACGTTCATTCATTTCATTCTTGTTACTATTCCCAATTTACAGACTAATAAATCAAGTCTCAGAGAAGTAAAATAATTGCTCGTGACATAATTAAAGTCCAGTATATTAAAACATGTAACAAGCTTCATTAAGTATTTATTGTTAGAAACATTTGTTGTGTGGCAGATAGTCTATTAGGTCCTGGACTGGTCTGACTCCACACCCAGCTCTGTCTTACTCCAAAGTCCTTGCTCTTCATCACTGCTCACCCACACAAAGCCTCATTGAAAACAGCATGGATTGAATTCTCAGGCCAATTTCTCCTTATCGTTCTGGTTCTTCTGTATTCATATTTTTTCATTATTTTCTACTATATTTTGTGTGTGTGCTCAGTTGCTTCAATCATGTCCACCTCTTTGTGACCCTATGGACTGTAACCCACCAGGCTCCTCTGTCCATGAGATTCTGGAGTGGGTTGCCATGCCGTCCTCTAGGGGATCTTCCCAACCCAGGGATTGAACTTGCATCTTTTGTGTCTCCTGCATTGCAGGCAGATTCTTTACTGCTGAGCCACCTGGGAAGCCCATATTTTAATATGATTTATTTCTATTTCCTATCCTATAGCATGTCAGATTTCAAGTCCATTTTATCCAATAGACGCTTAATCAAATCATAGCTATGCAAAAGCAATATGCAAGAATACAGGGTATGAAAATGTAAAGATTAAAGAACTAGGATTTTTGCCCATGTGAGAGGATTAAATAGAGGGACCAGACTGAGGATGTGAAGGGAAGAGAAAATGACATTTAGCAAAGGCCCATATTGTGCTAGAT
>NW_011439890.1:0-1603 GCF_000754665.1 Bison bison bison | reverse complement strand
AATTCAGTTTATACCAGAGAACCATGTATGATATTCACACACTCCTTCTTTCTTTTTCTAATAAGCTGGTCAAAGGATTGACAGGATTGCTTTTTAACCTATTTTTCATTTGTATCTGCCCTTTTTCTTTACTGAGGTATAGGCACTTTGAAGACAGGTGTCTTGTCTTAGGTGTCTGTAAGATCCCATGTTTCTGGGGCTTACTACACCTTTATACCACATGGCCAAGGACTAACAAGGGATATTCTGAACTAACAGGATAGGTTTGCTGAAGTCCATACTCTGAAGCTCATGATACTCATTCTAGCAGCTGATTGATTTTCTTTCAAGCTAAATCAAAAGGGCTGATTTCTGGGCCAAAATAATTTAGAGGAGAAAAATTACAGTGACTTTGGGTATTGGCCCTTGCCCTCTGTGTACTATCCATGTTTGGGACATGGTGATGGTTCAGGGCTGGGCCAGGGGTGGGA
The DNA here is from genome assembly GCF_000754665.1 of Bison bison bison. Taxonomy (NCBI): domain Eukaryota; kingdom Metazoa; phylum Chordata; class Mammalia; order Artiodactyla; family Bovidae; genus Bison; species Bison bison. The sequence continues at coordinate 1,133 of NW_011439890.1, read as the reverse complement.
CATGGTGATGGGCCATTTCCCATCCTCACTAAGCCTCCACCTTAGGTCTAGCAGATGCTGTGGACCCTTCAGGCCTCAGTTTGCAGACTTCATTCAATGCAGACTCTGGGCTGTTGACTCTGGATTCCTGGCAGGAATGTGATTTTGTGTTCTCAGTTGCCTGCTACTGTCCTCTGAACTGGGAGAGATCGTCTTGAGGGGAGGGAGGGAGGTTACCGTATTTAGATCCAACTCATAGCAGCTATCATTTCTGCTATACTTTGGTTAGTGTTCTTATTGTGGTACCTTTGCAAAGTACCACAGAGCAGGGAACACAGACCACTTTGCTTTGCAATTTCCAGATTTCATCAGGGAATCTATTCAACCTTTTTCCCCATTCCTGGGTCCTGGATACCAAGCAGGAGCTATGCTTGTGTACAACACCCCAAATACCTTTTTCTTCCCTCTCCCCCTTCTCTGCCTTCCTAGATTGGTAGAGATTTTCTCCTTCCATATTGGGAAACCATCCTGCATCTTTCATGCTCTGTGGTTTATAGCAGAACTCTGAGATCTCTAGATTCTAATTTAGATATTTAAAGGACAGCCTTAGGAATTTAGAGTACACTTCTCCCAGTAAAGCCAGGCCCTTGTTAATGAAAGCCTTGGCAAACGGAAGCCTTGACTTTCACAACTATTGACTGGGAAATGAGCCATGTCTGTTTGGGAAGTGGAAGACCGAGCATGTCTCCTTTGTTTTGTTGTCCCCAAGAAACAATTCAGCTGCCTCGGTGGGAGGAGGGCTAAGGAGCACAGGAAATTACTGGGAAGGAAAAAAAGGAAATTACTGGGAAAGAAAAATACAAATGATAATATGTAAACATATTGTTCGGTTAGGGAATCCAGTGTGGGCTGGTAAATCCAGGAACCACCCTCCCAGATTCCTGGATGTTGAAACTTATCAATGACAGTATTCTGTTTGAGTAGCAGGAGTGGAGAGTAGAGAGAGCAGAAATACAGAGTGAGGAAAGTTCTCTTTTTGATTATATGAGTCGATGGCAAGTTTTATTTTTTTACTTTCAATTTTATTATTTTAAAATATTTATTTATTTATATGGCTGCATTGGGTGTTAGTTGCAGCTCACAAGGTTTTTTTT
>NW_011439889.1:0-1604 GCF_000754665.1 Bison bison bison | reverse complement strand
GGTCCCTGTTTGCTTGGAGAAGACATGTAAAGTGGTGATAAGCAGGGAGTGACCTGTAACCTGCCGTGGGGGCTGCCACTCCAGCGTGAGATAAGCCATTTGACACCCCCAGAGCTGACTTCGGAGAGAAATGAGCAACTGACAAAAACCAAGACTAAACCCAGTACACCAAGTGTCTTTGGGTAACCGAGCCCTCCCCCGAGGTACTTCTAGAGATATAGCAATTTGGATAGTAATAGACATCTTTGCTGAGAATCTACAGATATCGTTCCGCTTGTCGACAGTTATCTCAGAATTCCCGACCAAAAGGCTCCTCCATGTGGAGGCAGTTTTCCTCACTTTGCTCAGAGATATTCACACCATATATATAATTACTCCTGCTGGCATTGAACATTGTAAATCTCAGAGTCAGAACTGATAAATATTTATAGCATATTTGATATGCTATATGATATATATATGATATATATTTGATATGCTATATGATATGATATAAATATTTGATAGTTATAGTTATTAAAAGGAAGTATCAACACAAGGGTTCTGATTGAAGGTGTGAGATGGGACTCTGGAATATGCCCTTTTGATGATTTTGTGTGTGCGTGCGTGCACACCCACGCTCAGTCGTGTCCAACTCTTTGTGACCCCACGAGGACTGTAGCCCACCATGCTCCTCTGTCCTTGGGATTTCCCAGGCAAGGATATTGGAGTGGGTTGCCGTTTCATCTTCCAGGGGATCTTCCCAACCTAGGGATTGAACCTGTGTCTCTTGCATTGGCAGGCAGATTCCTTACTGCTGAACCAGCTGGGAAGCCCAATTTTAATGAGATTCATGTAATTCTGATACAGAGACAGAGGTTTTTGAAATGCGCTTTTAAAACCATGTTTTCATTCCAGAGTCAAGGCAATGTAGCAACACAGAGTGAAGAGGTGTATTGCTCTTGCCAGTCTTAGAACCATAAAGACTGTAAGAAGAGTCACCTCTCTGTCTGATCTACAGCCTCTAAACATGAGCATGGCCTCCATATTCTTCTCTACAAGGTGGAGGAGGAGGTTTCTGATTTATTTCTACGAAATAGTTTTAGAAGAGCAGGGATTTTCAGGAGAAATGAGCTGAGTGTTCTGACAAACTACATGTAATTTTAAAAGTCATATGTTTTCAAGTGCTCAACTCAGAAACTTCTCTTCACAATACCTGTTCATTCTCAAGAATGCACTGGTTTTCTTTAATTTCCACCTCACATTCACAATGTTCAAACTCAGTTACTCTCAGTTACTAGATACATTCGATTTGCTTGATAACAGTATTTACTTTTCCATTTGATGGACACTTCCTTTTTTATAGCTATCTTGATTTGATTGTATAAAACATCAGACATCAGTGGGAAGGATATTCAGGCAAAAATATGATCCTTAGTATTAGATCCAGACAACTCAGGAAACTTTCCATTGAGTACTGTTTTCTAAGCACTGTTCTAATATGAAATATTATATTTAATGTAATTACTTCTCTTAAAAAAATAATAATGTAATTACTTCTCTTATAGTAATGGTTTCAGGAGTAACAGTCACTTGTCCCTAAAAGGCCGATCTAGTTTCTTTCT
>NW_011439888.1:0-1604 GCF_000754665.1 Bison bison bison | reverse complement strand
TGTTGGATCTTAGTCCTCTTACCAGGGATTGAACCCACATTTCCTCCATTGGAAGGAAGATTCTTAACCACTGGACCACCAGGGAAGTCCCTATTGAGGTCTTTGTACAACACCATTCATGGGTTCAGGGAATCAGTTTCTAATTATGTAGATCTCCTACCTGGTCCAATCTTTGAGACAGTACATAAATTCAGTTCCAAACAAATAATCTCCCTTAAGAAGACTCGAACTTTTGTTTTATGGGTTCAATTTGTTTGTGTTTTGAAGACTGTTTGATCTCTGAAGTCTTTTTTCAAGTGCAGACGCCATTGGAGGTGTTAAATATTTCTAGGTAGTTGACAGACCAGGAGACATTTAGTGAGACCATAGGGTAAGGTTTTTCATCACTGCCTGTACTGCCATTTTGCCATGGGGGCTGTCCTGTTAACTGTAGAGTGTCCAGTAGCATTCTTGGCCTCTGCTCACTTGGTATTAATAGCACCTCACCCACTTGTGACAAGCACAAATGTCTCCAAATGTGACCAAATGTCTCTTGTGGGGTAAAAATGCTCCCAGTTGAAAATTACTGCTGCTGTCAAGAATTAGAAGATGAGTTACATAGGAATCTGGTGAAGGGAGACCTGTGATCTGGGAGGTGAGGCCATGAAAGGAAAGTGTGACCAAATACACAATTTTTCCAGGGTTAGATCTGTTTACAAAGGACGGTTTTCCATCACTCACATTTCGTATATCTTCTTGTACCAAGAAGAACAAGAAACCCTTTTAGATATGTCAGGAGCTCCTTGGCGTTTGTATCAGTCACAGTTTTACCAGAGAAATAGAACCAGTAGGAGACATATATATTCCATACATAATGATTACATGTTACATGATTATGGCTTTCCCTTCAACTTGCTGGCTAGGCAAGTCCAAAGTCCCTAGTGTAGACTGTAAGGACAGGCAGGTTGAAGCTCTTTGTGAGTCAAAGCTGCAGTCCCTGGGAAGAGCTTCTTCTTCAGGGAAATCTCAATTCTGCTCCTAAAACCTTTAAATTGATTGAACCATGCCCACCCAGATTCTCTAGGGTGGTCCCCTTTACATCTCCTTAAAACAACTGTAGATGTTAATTTTGCCTACAAAATACTGCCGCAGTAACACCTAGGTTGGAGAAGGAAATAGAAACCCACTCCAGAATTCTTGCCTGGAAAATCCCATGGACAGAGAAGCCTGGTGGGCCACAGTCCATAGAGTCACAAAGAGTCAGACACGACTGAATGACTAAACAACAAAAAAACCTACGCTAGTGTTTGATTGAATAACTGAGGGCTACAGCCTAGTTATAGGCATAAAACTGACCATCACAGTGTTCTAAAAGCTACTCCTCAGGCTTTGCTGTTTTGCCCATGAGCACATTCTTCTGTTCATCTCATTTCAGCTCTGCTGTAGGCCCCAGTCATTCATAGGTCCTGTTCCTGGCATGCATTTCATTACGCTGCCCTGCTGTGGCCAGGCACAGAGTCAAAACCAGCAGTAGCATTTTCATGGACTTAGGAGTATCTTTAAAAGGACCTAAAGAAACATTTTCCAGAGAAATACTAATGGCCAAAAAAAAAAAAAAAAACAAT
>NW_011439887.1:0-1604 GCF_000754665.1 Bison bison bison | reverse complement strand
CCTGTCTCTCTTCCTGCTCCAGCCACAGAAGCTTCTAGGCTTAGAAGTCAGGAAGTGCACCACACTTCTTTCCTCAGGGGCTTGGTTAACATCCCTCCTCTGCTCTTCACAACACTGACTTCTGATCCTTCAGGATTCAACTGAGAGTCACTTCACTGCAGAAGAGTTTCCTTCCTTTTCTTTTAAAGTAGGTCCTATATTGTTAATCTCAAAACCTATACTCCCCTTTATTCCTTTTTTCATTTATCACAAATTTCATTTATATACATGTTAAATTTGTTTCCCTGCAAACGTTTTGTTTCCTGACTCGGCCATAAACTCTAGAAATGGAGAGTACGTGTATGTACAGTTTACACCTACCTACCTAGAATATACACTATTTACCATGCTGGACCAAAAACAAATACTCACTAAATACTTGAATGAATGAATAATGAACAGTAGCTTAGTGTCTGACTTCCTGAAGAATTTACTAAACTTGCCTTTGAGTTGTGGAAGATGGAGAAAGAGTACAATAAAAGTTTTACAATGTCTTCAGTTTCAACTGTTGATTTAAACATTTTTAATAAAAATGCATGCATAGTAGCATAAAAGGATGACTCATGATATTTCATTCCATGAGGCCTTTTTGTTCTTTACAGATAAGAATGTGTTTTGTATTCAAGAGGTACTCAATAAATTCCAGTTGAGTTACAACTTGTCACAAAGAAAATACTCTAGAAATACAAGGTGTTTTTCGTTTTCTTCTTATTTTCTCTTTTTTTGGTGAAGAATATTTGTATACGGTACTATATTACTTAGGTAAGATAGTGTTTAAGTTTTTAAGAACTGAAATATGAATTCTGTTGGAGTAACATATTTTAATATCAAAATAATTCTAAAAATTCTAACTTCATATAGCTAAAAGCACTTCTGTCACTGTTGTCACATTAAGTCGAAACCTTTTGGTATAAGTTTCATTACATAAAAATAAAAAATGAGTTTCTTACATAAAAAATGAATTTCTGAAAAGTTTTAAAAAAAAACAAAAAAGTGTTCAAAATCACACAGCTATTAAGAAATAGGGCCAGGAATAAAACTCTAATAAGACTTTAAAATCCATGTTTATTGTTTTGTATGACAGCTGTCTTTTCTATAAAGGCACACCTTTCCTTGTAAATCCACATCATCTATTTATCACTAAAGGTAATTTTACCATGGTTTGAAATTAATAGTTTGCTTTTTCTATGCTCTGTCACATTTCCTCAAAGCCATCTGAACCTCAAGACAGATTTTCTATCGGGCTATCAGTTGGGTAACAGCCATCGCATACACATTTTTGGAAAAAAGTACTATGGCCTTTCAGCTATTCTAGGTAATATAGAAAACAGGAAATAAATATGAGACAAAAGTGCTGCATTTCATGCACATAAGTTGCATAAATTTTGATTTTCCAAGTGTTTGTTGTTTCATGCTTTATGCAAATTACTGAAGGAAGTGTCGTGGCCCATCCAAGAGATTCCAAAGTATGCCAAAATGCTTACAACTGAGCAGGGGAAACAAATCACAAATACATAGCATTTCCAAATAAAAGCACATGTCTATATATGAATATTTGGGGGGGG
>NW_011439886.1:0-1604 GCF_000754665.1 Bison bison bison | reverse complement strand
TCAGTTTTCTCATCTATAAAATGGCATGATGGTAGAACCTACTTCCCAGGTTGTCAGGGACTGTGCCAAGAACAGTGCCTGACATGTAGCTGGTTGTCAATAATTATAGACTGTTATTATTCAGGATTCAGAGGAAGGCAGTCTCATGTTCTGCTGGGTTGCTTGATGGGATCTTCACTCATTCCTTGGGTACTTTTAGTTTAGGGGACTTTGCCTTGGAGGCTGGAGGCCTGTGGCCACCTCTGCTCTCTGTTGTGCATTTGGGTGTCCCCGTGGTTTTAGCAGTGATGGGGGGCATTCGGCATCCAGGGAGTTCCTTCATCCGGGGGACAGGTGGGTGGAGGCAAGGCTTCAAGGAGGAGGCCCTCTCCCCACGGAAAGGCATGTTTTTGGCAGCCTCATTTAAAAGGCAGAATAGATGCTCATGTTTACTACTCTGCCATCCTTAAAGATGAAGTCACGCCATCAGACTCACTTCTGTGGAGCACTTTATATCCACCAGGCCTTGGGGTAAGTGTGTTGCCTGCATCGTCTCACTGAATTCCTGGTCATTCTTAGACCCTCCCTCCTCCAAGAGAGATGCTATCACAGCCCCCGTTTTACTGCAGAGGGAACTGAAGCCCCCAGGGATGCACTGTCTGTGACGACCTGGGGATGATGGCTGGAATGAAACTCACGTCTGTCTGAGCTCTCGGCTGTGACTCTAGATGGCTTCCAAGAAGTAGAAACAGGTGTCAGTTTTCCTTCTGCCTCTCCCAGGTCGCACGTTTAAACATATTTGTGCACATTTTGGCTGAGCTCTTGTTCTGTGCCAGGCACTGTGTGGGCACTGGGGAGGCCGGGACAAGGGGACAGAGTATAGCCTCTGCCCCAGAGGAACTCAACCAGCTCTGGGTTCTAGAACATGCAGCTGCCCTTTGTCATTTCTACATCCCCAGCCTCCCAGCCTTTGTGGTGCGCACTTACCCCTCCCGCCCGTCTATTGAAGGAGACCCATTCCCTGTTGTGTGTTTTTTCCCTTTCTCTCATCTCTTAGAATTTCATTGCTTTGTATCAGATACTTTGGTTATACAGCCTTGACTTTCTTGTTATCAACTAGAAGAGCTGCCAGCAAACTTTGAGAAGCTCTCAGCGGGCTGCCAGCAAACTTTGAGAAGCTCTCAGCGGTCCTTGATGTAACATTCCAGCTTGTCTAGCTCTGGGTAGACTAGAAAGTGAATCTTTCTCACTTAGCAGAAGCCGTGGGAGGGAAGAGACCGAGACTTGGGTTGACCTGGTGAGCTCAGCCCAGCACATGGACGTGTTTGAATGGAAAGGCAGGACTGTGATGCACCCGCTCAGGAGAACCTCACTTTGCGTCTTCCTCACAGTTAATTGATCTCTGTTTCCCAGGCAGAATCAAATGGAATGCTCTGGGAGGGAATCAGTGTGTGAGTGGGAATGCTGGCAGCTGGTGGTATCAATCCTGGAGATGGGAGGGATGAAGTGGAAATCTCCACTGATTCGTAGCCACCTTCTTGAATGTGTAGGAAGGTCCAGAGTGGAAGGACGATCCTTTCCCTAATGATCATAATAGCAGGAAACACGCATTGAACGGTGCATGT
>NW_011439885.1:0-1605 GCF_000754665.1 Bison bison bison | reverse complement strand
CGCATCAAAATTTGGTGAGAAAATGGTTGAGTACAAATGTTCTTCTGCCTCCTGTAATGCCATTTTATAGAACATAATTCTTGGTTCTCCTTTACCTCTTTTTCTTTTCTTCTTATTCTTTTTTCTTCCTCTACTTAAGCTGTTCTCCAGAAGTCTATAATTGATCTCTGATCTTCTGCCTAAACAGACTCTCCCTGAGCAGTCTCACAGGCTCCTGTGGTTTCAGTTGCTCATATTTCAGATTGTCCAGAGGTACCTAAGGTTATCCTTCAGGTTGATAGGGGACCCGGTCATCAGGCAGGACTGATGATTCTCAAATTTTTACTTGCAACTTTGACTCTTTCTTGAGTATCAGATATGTCTATAGAATACCTCTGGCTAGAGTTTTCAAAGCTATCTCTATAGCAAATTGAATAAAACCTTAATCTTCTCTCAGACCTCACTGACCTATTGAATTTCCAGCTTTGGCAAATGAAAATCCATCTGCTAAATCACCCTCACTGGGAACTTTGTAGTTATCCTCACACTGCCTCTTCCTTTGCCCTCACATCTAGTTATATACCAAGTCTCTGAAATGCCCATGAGTCCATCCCCTCCTTCACCTGATCACTGTTACTACTCAAATCTCATCATCTCTCACCTGGACTATTGTAGGTAAACTCATTGCTTGTAGTTTCCTAGTCATACGTATAACCTCTTATGATCTCTCACTTAGGTCAGTATTCAACAGTTACCTGAACAGGCCTGTTTGTGCCACTTTCCAGCTTTAAAATTGCCATTGATTTCCTAAATACTATTGGATAGAGCCTAAATTTCTTAATGTGGTATAAGGACTTTTAATGGTGTGGAATATGTCTGATTTCTGAGTTTCATTTATTACTACTGAGTCTTAGCACATACTTTTATTTCTGCTTGAAATACCCTTCTCGATTTTCTGCCTCTAAAATTCTTCCTCTTGCTTAAAGAGTTGGCTCAAACATCACATCTGAAGCCTTTGCTCTTGTATCTTTAATTCTGTTATGCTCCTGCAGATCTTAGACATCCTCATAAAAAGGCATTTACTATATTAATCTCAGAATGATTGATGCATATGTCTCTCCACATGAGCCCCCCAAAATAGGCATCCTGTCTTCTTTTTCATCCCTGGGTAATAACATTAAATAATATTTAAAGAAACATGCTGATAAATAAATGTTTCTCTGGGATCTTCCACCTTTAATCTCTAAATCTTTATTTTATAATTATTTCTATAAAATAGAACCTGCCTTGCAAATACCTTAGTCCTACAAAATAATCTTAGTTAGTTTTGTTTATAAATTTATCCTGATCTTATCTTCAGTTGTCATCATTTTTGTCATTTCACTTTTTACTTACTTTTAAGTCTTCTAGTTACATACCCTTTTGTACAATAGAATACAGTATCCAGTCCTAGTTTTCATTCAAGTATTACCCTTCAGACTGAGGTAGAGTTTAGAAAGTAAAGTATCTGTTGTTGGCTCTTTGCTGTTACCAAGAGAGAGGCCTAGAATTCAGGAAACTTCCACAAGTGCTGCCTTTTTTTTTTTTTTCCCCCAGCAGGGGCGAGAAGTAGGGGAAATATTGTGG
>NW_011439884.1:0-1605 GCF_000754665.1 Bison bison bison | reverse complement strand
GTAATATATAGTGGAACTATATGTAACTTTGCTCTGTATTTTCCAAGTCTCCTGTAAATGTGTTACCATATTTTCATAATTTAAAAAATAAAAAGAGAGAAAAAAAACAAAATAATATATTTTTTTAGCATTTTCCCTAGAGATTATACCATGCTTTCTTAATAACAGAAAAATATAAAGTATTCTCTCATCTTCTGACAAAACAAATGTTTGTCTTAGAAACGTTAAAGCATTCTCTCCTTTGCATCTTTTACATTTTTGTTATGTATTTTAGTTCTACTTATATTTTAGAATAAGCTATTACAAGTATTGTTTTGTGGAGGTTATATTCCGTTTTATTTATCCACAGTATTTATTTACGCTTGCTGGTGCTTCATTCTCTTCTGCATTTCCGCATTTCCACCATGGGCTCTGAGCAACCCTGCTTGTTCTTGGCCCAAGAGTATAAGGGCCTGACAATATTTTGCCTGTGACAGTTTCTAGGGTTGTGTTTTCAATGAGCAGTCTTGAGGACTGAGGTAGCATCTACTGCTGGACAAAGATCCAGGATATCGCTGCTTGCTAGCAAAGCGGCGAATCCTCTAGATCAGTGTTTATTTCCTGAAATGCAGTGTGGCATTGTGTGGCCATCCACATGGGCGACCTCCCGCATTACTCTGTGGGCTTGTAAGGCATCAGGCACTGGTACAAAATGAAGTTCATGCTGTATGCTGGGCTGTGAGTAATAACGTTCTTTGTTTTGGACTCAAGGATCTCCTGTCTTCTGCCAGCATCCATGAAAGACTAGCTAATGAACTTCTAAGTAAGATAAAATCACTCTCCAGCATAGTTCTTCCCATTATAATTCACTAGTCTGTGTTCTTCTCTGTCTGATATTTTTTAAATTATGAGTTTTAATCAAATTACAATCCTGAGTTTTTACTCTAGATCTCGTGATTTTCAGTTCAAGTATTCCAGTTTACAGTTTTTATTTTCATACACCTTGATTCTCTATTGAAAGTTTTCATGCTTTCACCTAGTTTTTCCTTTATTTACCCAATTTGCCTCCTATAACCTGATTATACAGGTCATATGAATCAGCTCCTTGTATTTGATTTTCTTCTGAACATTGATCATATGGTCTTCCCTCTTGGCATATCTATTTATTGTTTATTATGTCAGATTTTTTGTATTAAAGACTTGTATAGACTTCAGATATTGTTATTTGCTACCAAAGAGAGTTTGTAAGGCAGAGAAGATGAAGATCTGATCACTATAATATGCTCAGAATATATAAAACAAAAAGATAAAAACCTAAGGCAATAACAGAACAAACTGATAGAAGCAGAATATACAAAACAAAGGTTGGTAAAATTAGTCCCACTGAATTTTGCTCTAATGATTCTGCTTAGCTAGCCATCAATATCATAAAATTCAATTTGAAGTATAAGAAAGAAGAGACATTACTTTGTCAACAAAGGTCCGTCTAGTCAAGGCTATGGTTTTTCCAATAGTCATATATGGATGTGAGAGTTGGACTATAAAGAAAGCTGAGGGCCAAAGAATTGATGATTTTGAACTGTGGTGTTGAAGAAGACTCTTGAGAGTCCCTTGGACTGCAAGGAG
>NW_011439883.1:0-1606 GCF_000754665.1 Bison bison bison | reverse complement strand
GAATCCTGCTTGTCTGCCAAGGAGGAGACTTGGGTTCAATCCCTGGGTTGGGAAGAGGCCCTGGAGGAGGGTGTGGCAACCCACTCCAGTATTCTTGCCTGGGAAATCCCATTGATATAGGAGCCTGCTGGGCTACAGTCCTTGCAGTCACAAAGAATTGGACACGACTTAGCGACTGAGTAACAACAGCTCACACGAAAGACAAATGGAAAACAGTTTTAGGATTTCAGACTGTTAATTAAAACTTACTAAGACTGGAAAAGCTTCAGTGAGCGTTCCCTTCTCTGGAAGGGAACAAAATTTGTAGAATTCGTGACTTCTGTACGCTCTCTGCTTCACAAGCTGCACTGCGTGGAGGACGAACTTGGCAGACACTTCAGAAGAACAGGAGCACACGGTGACCTCTGAGGCGAGAAGGCAAGAGGCAACACTGTCACTCAGGTTTCAAAGGGACACAAATTCCGTAAGGCCTACGCCTACATTAGGGGAATCAGCTATCAAGAATAAAATGATACATTCAAGTGAAACCTGCATATTTCCTTAAAAACAATGAATTGACAGAATATTAATTAAGATGAGAGGGTAGGAAAGTTAGCTATGGAAAATAAACAAATCAGGATTTAAGTGAGCAACCGCTATGCTACAAAGAACATGAAACAGAAGCGGTCCACAGATGGACACACAATTATCCTAGCTGGGGTATTTTAAAAATCTCTTCCTCCTCTGTTGCTAAGTTCAGCCTTTTCTCTTACTTTAGCTAAAAGCCAATCAGTCCCTGATAAAGAGGACTTTACTTTTAGAAACCTCTGTTTGTTACCATGCCAAAGTTCCATTAGTTTCCCTCTATTCAACTTCACTGATAAGTTTTCCTAATCTCTCCCCCTTGGTTTATCTGCTCTGGCCTTCAGAATCCACATACAGATGGGGGGGCAGGTGGTGGGAGGGAGTTTCAAGAGGGAGGGGACATGTGTCCTGACTGATTCACGCTGTTGTATGGCAGAAACCAACACAACATTGTAATGCAATTATCCTCCAGTTAAAGAAAAAAGCAAAAAAAAAGAAAAACAAAAAACAAAAAAAGACAAATGGGCAAGACAGACTTTAATTTTACTTACCAGCCCATGTTGCACCCTCAGGAACTTCAATAAAATGCCTTCGAATCTGACCAGGTTTAAAATGTACATCTGTCAAGGCTAGGTCATAATGTGTTGATTCATTTACTCTAAAAATTAATAAAAATTAATGATTAAACATGATACTCTCATTAAAAAGGGCTTCACATTGTAAACCAACTGGCACTCTAGATTTCAACAGCTCCTGAGAAATGAACACAGGAAGTTAAAGGCTGGGAACAAAACGGTATGCACAGTATCATCTCATCTTTGCAACACTTCAGCAGAGAGAACTGGGGGCAGCCCAGTGTAGATGATTTTTCTGCTTTTTACTCGTTTTATAATTTGTCTATAATACACCCAGACACACAGTTCTTTTTTGTTGCTGTTGTTAACGGAATTCTACAACATCCACATAATTTTCCAAAAACCAGAATCTGGACTGTTTTGAGTCTAAAATGCTAAAATCAAAGGCAATGTTTTGTGACTCTGAT
>NW_011439882.1:0-1606 GCF_000754665.1 Bison bison bison | reverse complement strand
GACCCCGTGGACTATAGCCCACCAGACTCCTCTGTCATGGGAATCTCCAGGCAAGAATACTGGAGTGGGTTTCCACGTCCTCCTCCAGGGGATCTTCCCAACACAGGGATCAAACCTGCGTCTCCTGCAGCTCCTGCACTGCAGGTGGATTATTTACCACTGAGCTGTGAGGAAGCCCAAATTATAGCTACTTTGAATTTTAGCAGAGCCTGGTGTGTAGGAAAATTATTCTCTTGTGTTGGCTGCACTGAATTTTGCTTTGATATTTTTCCCTAAACTTACAAGAATAAAGACAAATTGCTGCCCCAAATCGTAAGTATAGAGGTGTCTTCTGCATTTGTGGTGGAGATTGATGTTGAGGACTTGGGACATGAGACTACAGCAGCCTTTCAGGAATGTCTCACTGGGCATTTCTTCAAAGCCTGCGTTTAATAAAGAACAAAACAGCAACAACAAAACTTAGTGTACCCTGAATACTTTATAGGGTTTTCCCGCTTGTAACTGCTCATTTCCTACTTCATCAGTCATGCTTGTTTTTGTTTTTTTAATTTTAGTTTTGGCCACGAGGAGGTGCAGAGTTGAATTCTCCTAGGATCCATGTAGAAACTCACTGCCTCCATGGATCTTCCCCAGTCATGTTATCCCTGTGTGGGTTTTATTAACTTTAGTGCATGTTATTAGGTGAAATAATAACTGTTATATGGATGGTGTTTCACAGTTTACAAAGATGTTTAGGAAAATCTTACTGGATTCTTGGGATTTTTAGCTACTCAGTCCTAGTATTACTACTGGTAACACATTTTCCAGAATTCTAGAATTGCATTTTATTTCTCTTAATATTAAATGAAATATATTTTTAAGAGAAAGAGTACATTTAATTTCCTTTTGGTTCAATTACAATTTAAATTATGAATGGAGATCATGTAATTTTGGTATCTGTGTTGGTTTGGTAAACTATTTGGTCTCAGGGATTCATTTCCACAGTTTCAGATTTGACAGATGCAAAGAGGTACAGAGTGCAAATTCCTCACCAGATCTGTCTCCAGCCACCCAGTTCACCTCCTTCCAGGCAACCAGGTTACCACATTCTCGTATATCCTTACTTAGGTACCAACAAATAGGAAAGGTTATTATTATTTTCTTCCTGTTTTTACACTAATGATGACATGCTGTGTTCACTCTTTTATGGTATATGCATTTATGTTCAGTAAACTCCTAAGGGAAAAAATGACAAGTGTAGAGTAAATTGCGAGTCTGTAGTATTCTCCAGCAGAAACAGGTGTGGGACCCCAAGGACAGGGTTGTAATCATCATAGGAACCTTGCTCAGGTAACTCATCAGGTGTGGAGCTGTGTAGCAGGGAAGTGATCTGTGGATAATCTGCCATATTTTTCTAGAACAATGATGAGTTGTGTTGCTGAAGTCTACAGGGACTTGTTGCTATTGTTCAGTCGCTAAGTCGTGTCCTACTCTTTGTGACTGCATGGACTGTAGCACACCTGGCCTCCCTGTCCTTCACCATCTCCCGGAGCTTGCTCAAGCTCATGTCCATTGAGTCGGTGATGCCATCTAACCATCTCATCCTCTGTCGCCGCCTTCTCCTCCT
>NW_011439881.1:0-1607 GCF_000754665.1 Bison bison bison | reverse complement strand
GGAGTGGGTTGCCACTTCCTTCTTCAAGAATATGATGATTAAAGTAAAAATAAAGAATTCTAATGATAAGAAAAATATGTAAAATATATATGTAAAAATGTTTTTAAAAATCTGTTTAGCTATTTTTTGGTGGAATGGAGATATTTCTTGCTTTTTTTTTTTTTTTTGGTAGAGGTACTCCGACAATGCTACATGTAGCCAGAAAATCTTATTTAAAACATGTCCATATTTGTTTTGTATGGATTTGTATTAATTTCTTTTTGAGTACTTACGATGTGCTTGTCACTCAATCCTGCAACTTTCCACATCCGGGTATATGGCCTGCAGGCTCCAATCAAGAGCTTAACATGTATTATCTCATTTTATCCTCACTCTCTTCCTGTGAGACAGGTTTTATTATCTGCATTTTAGAGGTGTGGAGTCCAAGTACAGAGTAAAGAAGCAGGCCTGAGGTCCCACCCAGATGAACCCACTGATCAGGACCCAAACTTAAGCAGTTGCCCTCTAGTCCTGGAGCTCCTTTCAACAGTGCTGCGTCAGGACAGGAAGGGAACTATGGTGGGGGTTGGGGGGAGTGTGCACACAACAACACAACCAGCCTGGAAGATGAGAGGTGAGGCTGGCTGGCTATGAGGCCTTAGGAAAGCTGCTCAATATTTCTGTGATGCAGATGCAGCATTACTCTTCTACCAAGGTTTTGTTTAAATTGCAAATGTAAAATAAAATTTCTCCCCTAAGAATGCGACCCAAACTAATTTTGGCCTACTAGCCCATGTGCAGTAAAGGCCATCTACTGACACTCGGTTGTGGTGAAGGAAAGTTGTGCCGGAAACCAAGGAAACCAAGTTGGAGCAGGCAGCTCATGCTCAGAAGACCCGAACTCCCTGATGGCTTTCAGAGAAGCGGTTTTATAGTGTGATGGAGGGGGCTTCCAGATGCACGATCAGCCGGTGGACAGTTCTCAGACTGGTTGGCATCAAGGTGCAGTTTCAAGCATCATCAGCCTTCTGTGTTCAACCAGTCTCTGGCCTGTGTTCTTGTGGTCAGCAGTTTTCATCTGGAGGGGGTCTGCTTCCTATAGAAACAACTTAAGAATGTGTGGCAGGCCTTTATCTATATCTTTCAGGGAACTGGGAGTTCGGTGATTCTATGTGGTGGATTTATGGTCTTAAGTGACACCAGTTTCCCAGCCTGACAGCTGTTCTTTGTTTCTATATCTTCACATTTCCCAATCATTAACTCTCGAGTCAGCCTTTTGAGACTCAAGGGAGGCCTGGGAGACTAAAGCAAATGCCTTTCACTTCAGAGGATACAGACACAGGGGCTTATATATTGTTTCAGTAGATCCTATTTATTCCCACACTACATAACTGGTACAGTTTCAGCCAAGATATCTACAAATAGAAAATTTTTCATTTTAAATTATATTTTCATAGTTTACAATAGTAAGCTTGAGTGACTTATTTTTCTGTTGTTTCTTACATACGTGTTTGTTTTATATTTGACCCTCTTTGTCGATTCCATGCTTGTTATGGCTAAACTGACCATCTTTTCTGAGAGAAATAGCTCTAGAAAGGTAATTCCTGAGTTTTTGTGTTTTTTTTTTT
>NW_011439880.1:0-1607 GCF_000754665.1 Bison bison bison | reverse complement strand
GGAGAAGGGGATGACAGAGGATGAGATGGTTGGATGGCATCAAATACCAAATGGACATGAGTTTGAGTAAATTCCGGGAGTTGGTGATGGACAGAGAGGCCTGGCGTGCCGCAGTCCATGTGGTCACAAAGAGCTGGACATGACTGAGTGACTGAACTAAACTGAACTTTCAGCCTACTGTAATTTTCCACAGAATACCAGTTTGACAAGTGAGACAAAGTGTACGTACTCAGTAGTCCACCATAGGAACAAGAATGTGTTTTTTTGCAAAAACCTCCCCCCTAAAACAAACATACAAACAATCGCTGGCATCTTCCTAGATACTGAATCTGATCATTATTTCATATGAATTTCATTGGACTGGAATCCTACCTAGATGAGCTTTCCATCCAAAAACATCAATCCTGTTTTTGTTTTTGGTTTTGCCAGCAACACTTCTCTTTCCAGTGCTAAGTCTTCAACAGAAAACTCAGACATAGCACAAAACTATACTTCCATCACTCTTCATATCATGAGATCAAGAAAGTTTTTCTCTTCAGAGAACTTATTTTTTTAATAAATATATTTGTTATTCACTTGTCAGTATCATCAATATTTTTATTAAAACAAAAGTTTATTATCAAACTACTTCCCAATCAGACACTTTATCTTCCCAAGAAAATTTTCCCCACCTTTTCCCAATGCATAAATTTTCCTTGTTTCATATCCAGAAGATAATTTGTTGCTGTTGTTTGGTCACGAAATCAAGTCCAACTCTTTGCAACTTCATGGATTGTAGCACGCCAGGGTTCTCTGTCTCCACTATCTCCCAGAGTTTGCTGAAATTCATGTCGATTGAGTTGGTGATGCTGTCTAACCATCTCATCCTCTGCCACCCTCATCTCCTTTTGCCTTCCATCTTTCCCAGTACCAGGGTCTTTTCCAATAAATCAGCTATTCACATCAGGTAGCCAAAGTATTGAAGCTTCGGCTTCATCAACGGTCCTTCCAATGAATACTCAGGATTGATTTCCATTAAGATTGACTGATTTGATCTCCCTGCAGTCCAAAGGTAAGGTAATAGTACAAAGTAATAGCTCCTATCATATCACAAAACATGGATCACACGAGGGATGCTGAGAAGTCAGGGGTGATCATTTAAGCTCCTCACAAAATCGACCCCGTCAGAATCACCATGCCAGACTTCTTTGATTATTAATATAATTATTGTTCACTTGTCATATACATTGGAAATAACATCTCAAGCTATGGTCTGTCTATTGCCTTTCTAGCATCTGCAGTACTCAAACTTGTCATCTTTATGTAGCCTAACACTCTTCAGGAGCTTCTAGATTTCTTGCCTTGGTTAGAAAGGTCTTTACAACCTATATATTACTACATGAACTATGAATTTTGTTCTAGAATTTTATTTTTAAATTTAAATATTTTACTCAGCTTAAATTAATTTATATATGAAGTAGTGTAGCCATTTATTGTGATTTCCAGTTATGTGAGCACAATTTATTAAATAAATCATACTTTTCACAATGAAATAAAATTTAGCTTTATCACATATTAAGTTTCCCCATCAATTCCCACCCCACATATCTCTTATTAAGGTTATTTTG
>NW_011439879.1:0-1608 GCF_000754665.1 Bison bison bison | reverse complement strand
ATCTGTAAAAACCGTATTAGCTGGTGGGCTGTAAAAAAAAAAAAAAAAACAAGCTGTGGACCAGATTTGGCCCATGAGAAGTAGTCTGCCAAACCTGGCTATAGGATAATACTTTAATGATAATAATGATAGTAATCCCCTTAAATAAAGATAATAAGATTCAGTATATTATACAGTTGAGAGAGGAAACTGAAGCCAGCCTGCCTGGGTTGGAATTTTGACTCCCTCACTTAGTAGCTGCGTGATTGTAGGCCTATTGTTTAACCCTTTTTGCTTCAGTTTACTTCTTTTAAAATGCAACTAAAAGTATAAACCTCATAAGTTTGCCATGGAAATTAAATTGGTATCTGCAAAGCTCTTAGAAAAATGTCTGATATATGTGGTGAGTGTTATATTATTAGTAGATGTGATGCTAGTATGATGCTGATGAGATTAGAGGAAAGGAGAGAGAAGCCCAAAGAAAATGGGAAATAAATCCTTCTGATGCCAGGAGACTGAGTGGTTTCTACAGGTTGAGAGTGCTACTAGAAATATGATGTGCTGACCTCTGAGACTGACCAGTCTCAACCAACAACTCAAACATGCTCTTGTACTCCAAGCACCAAGAGTCGTGGTCATGTGTTGTAGCCCAGCCATCAAGATTATTAGTGTTTATTGCACTCTGAATACCCATCAGCTTAGGAAGAGTATGCAATGGGGGAGAATGGGGCAATGGGGGAAAATTTTGGTACTTACCTTCAGAAATTACTCTAGAACCCAGCACACAGGAGACGGAGACCTGACTACCCAGTCCGAGCTAACTGTGAGTTTACTGGAGAAGCAATAATTTTACAAAGAGGCAGGGAATTGGTGTTCGTATCGAATAAAAAATAAGCTCCCAGATTTACATTCATTGATTTTCTATCTAGTTTCTATCTATGTTCATCATGTTGAATTTCTTAGTATCCAAAAATCAAGTCGTTGAGAAAGCAAAAGTGTCTGTACCCCTGTAATGCCCACATCCTTTGTAATGTGGCCAACTTCTTAATCTTAACTCTTAGTTGTACTCACTCGAAAGAGTTTTTTTTAGAAAAGAAGTAAGAGTTTCTGAAAAAAAATCTAGCCTTATTGCTTTGATGAAGACTCACCACCCGTGACCCTTTAAATATTGAACTTGGACTATAAAAATATCACTTCTTATTGATCACATGGTTATTAAAGTCAGTCAAATGCTGGATTTATATGTCAAACACTTGTATTATTTCCTGTAAATATTAGGGCAAAGGGAAAAGATGATAATGCCACTTGTGAAGAGTCACATCAGATTTGTTCAACTTTACAAAACTGAAAAGTAATAAAAGTGTCGTCAAGAATTTCATTACACATGCCAGGCACTTGTCAAAAACCGCTGCACGTCATTTTTGTATGTTGATGTGTTTGTGGATGAACCCAGAAAACACACACACACATGTGACAGGAAGCAGAGTGAAGAGTGATCTGTGTGCCTCTCCACGTCCACGGGCTCTATAGCAGCCATGTGAGTGACAGCTGCTAGGATTATTCAGGAACAGTATGCTAGGATTAATCAACTGCTCGGATTATTCAAAGGCTTCTGTGCATACACTCATT
>NW_011439878.1:0-1609 GCF_000754665.1 Bison bison bison | reverse complement strand
TTTAGGGGCGCAGGGGCAGGTGTTAGGTCCTTTGGGACCACAGGTCCTTTCACCAAGGACGTATTTCATCACCTGACTAAAGAATTCAGCAACAGCTTATGGGCTGCTGTTCTTGGTGTTAGACTTCTGGGGCGGTGTTCTGGCTGGCCGACATGGCCACGTAGTGTTTGCAAAGTGAAGTGCGCTGGACGCTCTGTGACTGACCCCAAGGCTCTTAAACCACCCATCTAGCGTCTATGCATGGTTTCTGCCATTGGTTCTCTCCCCCAGCGCCCTGAAACGACAGAAAAAAGCCATCCGGTTCCAGAAAATTCGAAGGCAAATGGAGGCGTCAGGTGCCCCACCCAGGACCCTGACGTGGGAAGCCATGGAGCAGATCCGGTAAGACTATTAAGATTTTTGTTTTGAATACATAGTGCATTACATATGGCTCAAAATTAAAGCAGTATAACTGCATATGTGTTGAGAAGTGTTAACCCTCCTAGTCTCCTGTGGATAGAAATACTATTAAAATATTAATAGTTTTCTTGTGTCACTATCTAGGTTTCCTTCTGCACATAGAAGCAAGCCCATGTGAATGTAGAATTTTATTTTCACTTTCGTAGTCTCAAACAATTTATAAATAACTTTTCTACACTTTACTTGTTCATTTAATATATTCCGAAGATCTTTCAACTTCCCAAGAGAGAGCGCCTCATTCTCGTTTGTAGATGCTTAATAAATTGTAGTTTATATTACTGGTCTTTTATGGTGGGCGTTTGAATTGTTCCCACCCACTCACTGTAACAAATAGTGCCCTAGTGCATGACCTTGTGTACCCATCAATGTGCATATCTGCTAGAAGCATTATACACATTCTCAGAAGTAGGGTTACTGAAGCCAAAGCTCAATGAATTTGCATTTTGGTAAATATTGCTAAATAGTCTTCCGAAGGTCATGTTCCATTTTTCATTCTCACCAGAATAATTCTGGAGTTGAGACTTAGAATCAGGGGGATTTTATAGAGATGATCAAGATTTTATGAGCCTACAACAACTCTCTTCTGTCAGCTTCCTCTCGTCTTGAATGCCAGCATTTTTAACCCTTCCATCTTCTTACCTGTCACCTCCCCTTTGGGGATCATTAAATAATCTTTTTATTTCAGAGAAAAATCAGGCCATTAGGTAAAAAATTATTAAAGCTTCTTGGACTCCTTCTTACCTTCCACTTTCAGTTTTGTCCTCTAGTCGTATCACCGGGGGAAGTGGCAGTCCTTCACTTGTCTAGGACCAGTCCTCTGGGTGCTCTAGGTCAAATCCTTGCCTAATTCCTCAGATACATTTTTCTGTCCACTTGTCCGAGTTGTGTGCTGGGCTCAGTCTATCAATAACCAGTGCTGTGGCTGGGCCAGCTGTTGCCTCTTAAGATGGCAACATGTCCTTCAGTGACCTTGACTTGGTCTGGGGGTGGGTGAACGTTTATTACTTACAGGACCTGAAAATTACACAGCCCACCTGAGGCTGCACAGCAAGGCCATGGCTAGAGAGAGTTGCAAGGGCCTGGAGTTCTACTTTTACTGGGTTTGAACACTGGGGCCTGAGTTTTTTTTTTTGGGGGGGGGGGGGGTAAT
>NW_011439877.1:0-1609 GCF_000754665.1 Bison bison bison | reverse complement strand
TCACTGTTCTGTCTTGCTATAGTTTTTTTTTTTTTTTTTTTTAATTCATGGAAAACTCTATTGGGAGTATTTGAAAAATTATAAATATTTCAGTCATATAACGACTGATGCCAAATTGAGAAGTAATTTAGTTATATGAATAATACTTTTCTAGGTTCATTTATGTTTTCATTGAACTGACTAATCAGACTTTTTGCCATTGAGTATATATAATTCTAGGCTTTACTATCTTAGTAATTTGAATGTCACCACCTCAATGGACACGAGTTTGATCAAGCTCCAGGAGTTTGTGATGGACAGGGAAGCCTGGGGTGCTGCAGTCCATGGAGTCACAAAGAGTCGGACACGGTTGAGCGACTGAACTGAACTGAATTTGAAACATCTTACTCCTTTTCTGACTATAGCAAAGCTCAGGTTTTACTACATATGTTTTGCTGTTGAAGATTTTCATCTGTGTGTCAAGCATCCTTTGGCTTTATTTTCAGCTGGGTAAGAAGGCTCACCTCATTGTAAGTGGCTTAGACAGGCGTCATTCCTAAGTCACCTACAACCTCAGTGTTGGGCCTCAATAGAGGGACTCTGATCAGCTCCAAATCAAGAGAATAGAGGTTATTTCAGAAGAATCCAGACGTTAAACTGAAAATGTGTCTAAATTAAGCAAAATTAACAAAACTTATAATTTTTTTCTTTAAAGATATGACTTCTCTCATATTTTACCTCTAGGTTGCTTATTTTATCTCTCATTGTGACAAATTTCTAGTTTTATAAAAGTATTGAACTTTGCTTATATAAGATTATAATTCAAGTGACCCTTTTTGCAAATAAAACAGAGACTGTGACATATGTTTTCAACTAGACATCAGACCCTCCTGATGGCAGCTCACACTAACTGCACACATACTCAAGTATAATCCAGTTGCACTGTAGGGCTAAGGTAAGAACAACAACACTTACTTTTCCCATGTAATCTTTATAACACATGCCTGGAAATATCATCATTCCCATTTAGAAGATGAAAAACCTGAGTCTTCAAGAAGTTAAGTATCAAAGCCAAGATATTAAATAACTCAGCTTACTTAAAGCAGTCAGGGTTATCATCATATTGAGTCTGGCTTCAGAGTCTGCCCCCTTAACCACTACACATACTGCTGAGAGGTTCGATCTTTTCTCTTGTGTAGTTCTTTAATGGGTGATCCTCATAGTCATAAGTTAAGAGGCAAGTTGAGCTAGGATTAGCTTCTCTCTTTGAAAATAGACACACCCTAAGAGAAATTCAGTCTTTTGCCATAATGTCACTGCCACTGCTAGAATTGGAAAACAAACACATGCAAAAGACAGAATCCTAAGAATAAATTTAGTCACTCTTAAAAGGAAATCACATGATTTTTTTGACAATTTTATCTTAAACAAGATAGTTACTCAAATATTAAAATCAAATGTTATAATGTCATACGACTTTTCTTCAAATTTTGGAAGTAAAATAGCTAAGTCTATGTAACTGCCATTAAGTAGAAAACATAACTTCTGAAATATACTGAAAATTATTACATTTTGAAGAGAAAGATTTCAGAAGGAAATTATTTAGATCATATAATTTTTAAATAAAAAT
>NW_011439876.1:0-1609 GCF_000754665.1 Bison bison bison | reverse complement strand
TTTTTTTTTTTTTTGCTTAAGATGAATCATAGCACAAACCTTCAAAACATATTTCTGCCCTAATTTGCTGAAAGTCATTAATAAAACTGCATTGAGTTCACAGAGTGCTAGAGACTGCATATGAGCCAGATATTTCAGAGTCAAAGCTCACAGAAAGTACATGAGATTCTGTGCCTTAAAGATGAATGAGGGACACATGGAAGATCTTGAAGTAGTAGTTTATTTAAAGTACAGCGAATTCCATGAAAAGATTTCTAACCAGCAGTTGGTGCCCAAGTTTCAATATAAATGGCAGACCACCACTAAGCTAGTGACAATGATAAACAGTATCCAGGTTTATCTGCAGATTTATCTTTATCCATGAATTCCAAACAAAATGGAGAGTTTAAAAAGAAGGAAAACCCCCCAAACTTCAATCATCACATAAAAACAGCAGAGAAAAATTTGTTACCTATAGACTGATGTTTTTAAATGATCATCTATGCTGTGCTAAGCAGAGATAGTATTAGCAAATGTGAAAAATTATTATGGAAAATTTGAGCTTTATATACCGATTTGAGAAAAATGGTGCTGAGTTACTTAGTAAAGACCTTAAGTAGTTTTGTATGCATTGTTGTTATTGTATGTTCTGGGTTGTGGGTTCAAGCCTGTGAGTGTTTATAGCATGTTGTGGAAACACAAAGGAGCAAAATAATTGTTTCAAAAAGAAGAGTATAATTATTTTAATGTTAAAAACTAAATTGCTGTCAGGGAGTTTCTTTAACTTGTCACTTAGTCACTACTTAGGCACCTGGTAATGAGTCACCGGAAGCTGTTTCGATTTATCATTTCTAGTCCCCACATTTGAGGAGAAAACAGTGTTTAAACTTGTCCCTTATATTCTCAAACCTCTAGATGCGAAGGCTTCCTGGACATTTCAGGCCCTCCTAATGTAATGTGAGTCTGTATACTCAGGATGTAGGGAAGGGCTAAGGGAACATTGTTAATTTGAGAGGGTACAATGGTGTAGTCCTGCATTTAAATTATTTCTAACTTTCCACCAGAAGTTGTATTCATGTTTTGGAAAATTAGTACTTAGCCAAGCTCCGAGCAAGAAAGCATTTTATTTAGTAATAGTTCAAATAATGCAGTAAAAATGTCTCTCTGTGCATTTGAACTGGCCCTGGTGGCCTGATTCAGTATTTTGCCCATTTTCTTGGCTTTTCAAGCTTCACACACACAAAAAGAAATTGTACAAAACACTTAGCACTATTTTTTCCATAGCTGGTAATGGGGCTTTCACAGCACAAAGGCAAGGAAAAATTATCTGGAAAGGTGAACAGGTTTTAAGAAAAACTAGAAAATTCTCCTCATACATTTTAGACTCAGCTTTCTGCCCCTTTCCTGTGATTTAAATCTAGTCACTAGAACGCCTGCAAGAAATTCTGAATATAATCATACAAACTGACCCACAAAAACAAGTTCCATAGAGAATGGTGTTAAAAGAAAGACAGCTATTACTGACAGGGTTTTATGTGTGTGTGTACTTCTGTATATAATCTCTCTCTCTCTCTCTCTATCACCCAAACTATCTCAGCATTCACATACGCACCAGAGAAAATGCAGCTTT
>NW_011439875.1:0-1609 GCF_000754665.1 Bison bison bison | reverse complement strand
TTCTGTGAACCCTTCTACTTCGTTCTTTACCTTATTTTTCTCTCTTGGTTGTTTCTCAGCCTTTCTTCAATGCCCTTTATTAAATCTCATGTGAATCTATTCTTCCTTGAGCATCTTGAGATTTAGCCTTAATTTCAGATAGAATTTTATCATTTTTCCTGTACAGTAAATCCATCTCTTTTCTTCATCTTTTTGCCTGTTTCTGATTTCTGGATTCCTGATATAAGGGTTTGTCTTGTTGCCTCTCCAAATGCTTGAGGATGTTAAAGCCAGTTTAGAGTGCTGTCTGTGTTAAATAGCTTCCTTCTGCTTTGTGGTGTTTGTTTCCTTGGGGGTGGCATTTCTTTAGTTGAAGTATTTATTTCCTTTAACATTTTATTACAAAGAACTTTATATATCGCAAAAATTGAATTTTAAGATGAATACCTGTATCCTCATGAGCTAGATTCCACAACTGTTATCATTTTGTTCTAACATATATACTCATCTGTCTGGCCATCTATTTTAGTTTTTGGAAGAGTTTGAAAGTTGCAGACATTAGTACAGTTCATCCCTAAACACGAAAGCAAGCATGCCATTAGGCAGCTTAGAGTTAGTTAAAACAGTATCTTCTGAGGTAAAATTTACCTCCAGTAAAGTGCATAAATCTTTAGAAAGCACCATTCTCTGAACTCTGGCAACTGCATACAGCCACATAAATCACATGTTATAAAAATTCAGAACACTTTCACTACCACCACCATTTCCTCATGCCCCTCCCAATCTGTGTCTGCTCTATGCCTTCTGGTGAGGGGGTGGGGGTTCCGGTCACACACACACACACACAGTTCTGATTTTTATTCACCTTGTTTTGGTCCATCCTAAAATGTCATGTAATGCCATCACATGTATATACTCTTCTATAAGATATATTTTCCCTCAGGAAAGCTAACGGGTGTGCAAGCAACAGCTCACTAGGATGTGCTTGCTTTTTACTTACACAGGATTTGGAGTGTGGGCATTCTTGGTCTCTTGGTCATGTTTAAGGTGTGGTTTTGTAGTCTTATTTGTTTCTGCTTTTCCATACTCTTTGGAGGATATGTAGAGAGACCTAAATTTAAATAACCATTCATAACACTTCTGAGTGTGAACATTTTCAAACATAAAGGAAGACAGAGTGACTAATATTCACCCAAATTTAAAAATTACCAAAATTTGCCACACTCAGATTTGATCCCTGGTCAAGGAAGTAACATTCCACATGCTGTAGAGCAACGAAGCCTGCATGCCACAACTAGAGTCCGCGCACCGCAACAAAAGATCCTGCATGATGCAACTAAGCCCCCTTTGGCAGGCCAAAAAAAAAGGATACATTATATATATACACACGCACACACGTATTTAGAAATACATATATTTGTGTCAAACCCTCCCTCATAAAAGGAAAGAGAATGACCAAATATGAAGGGATAACAGTTCCTACAGGACAGAGGTGGGCGGGGTGGGCAGAGGGGCCCTCACAGGGGTGCAGGTTGCAGATAATGTTCTAGCTCTGAGGCTGGGCGGTAGATTTATTATTTGTTATTTTATAATATTATCATAAACAATAATATTAATTAATAATAATATA
>NW_011439874.1:0-1610 GCF_000754665.1 Bison bison bison | reverse complement strand
TTTTCCCCTCTACCGTATGGTTCAGGAAGAATTCATTTTGATTTGGTTTGCATGCTGAAGTCTCTCCTCATTCTTTGAATCGACTTCCTGACACATTCACCTGCAGCATCTTAGCTCTGAAATCTAGTCATCGGATGAGAAACCCCTGGACTAAGAACTCTCTTCCTGGAAGTGGGAGATAGAACAGAAGCTATGACGCTCCCCGCCAAAGCCACCCTCCAATGACAATGTGCAGGTCGCTAAGCAGATGGCGAAACTGGCTGAAAGGGAATGTGCTGGGGAAGCTGGAAGTTCTTAAGGATTCATATTAAATCGCTTTCTCATGAGAACCAGTGCAATAAAGAAATCAAGTGGGCTGGGTTCAGAGGCGGCTCCATCTCTCCTGAGGTCCCACCAGTGATCATCGATTCTAATAAGAAATGAAAGAAACCACAGCCATAGCTCAGCGCTGCTGCCCTCACTCACCTCTGTGGGTAAAGGAAGCCCTGCATGGTGCAAGAATGTGATGCGGGCAAGAGGAACTGTGCAGCAACTGAGCTTGTGACAACCACTCCATAGAAGAGAGAGGCCCGTTCGGAATATCTAAACCCCCTCCATGTGGACCCCAGCCCGGAGAAAGCCACAATGCAGAGGACATGATACGGATGAAGTGAGCACCCCTTTACCCCCAACGAAAGGTTGTTTTAAGTTCCCCAAATGACCTTCTAGAGATAACATGCTACTCTGAATAGCACTTTTATCTCTACCCCCCAAAGTGTCAGTTCCCCAGTATGAAGGCTAAACAATCATCATAAATATTGCAAGATATAAATGAAAAAATTTTTTTGATTTTTGTTTTTAGCCCTAAGATTTGGTTTTACAGTGACATTAATACAAGCCATTCGAGATCAAAGTTTCCCCACGTATGGGACACAGAGCAGCATTAAAGAGTTCATCTTTCAAAATGTGCAACAATGGCTGTATGTTAGAGATGTCTGTTAAACATATACACACAACGGATCCATCTGCTTGTTGGACTGGGTTTGTTTTTTTTTGTTGTTGGTGGTGGTGGTGGTCAATTGGTTGGTTATGTTTCCCTACCCAGAAGGTGTATGAAAGACTTCTAAGAATTCAGAAAGAATTGCAGCGGGCATGGAATGCTTACCATTTTTTCTCCAAATACAGTGAACGGTGCAGGGCTGGGTCCTGTCCAAAGGCTGACCCAGTGCAGGGGACAGGGTTAGTAGTGTCCTGTGGTGTATGGTTCTCATGCATGACTCCTGATCACGGCATGCCATCATGCAAATCATTTCTACGCATTGAACGAACACAATGTTTGGAATCGGCCTGAGCAAGTCCTCCTCAGCCTGAAGAAACCTGATTGTTTTCCCCCACCCATCTCCAAACCACGTGAAGCCCATGTGGAGAAAATGCGGCATTATGTCAAAGAAACTGACAAGTAAATGACATGGGCTAAATGTGAGTGTGTGTGTTTTTCCTTTTTGCTGCTTAGCTTAACTAATGTAAGAATGCAAATAGAGTTTGCATGAACAAACAAACTTTTAAAGTGATGCTTTCTGCTTCTGAGAATCAACAAAATAAAAAACAAACAAAAAAAAATCCATTTGTCA
>NW_011439873.1:0-1610 GCF_000754665.1 Bison bison bison | reverse complement strand
TGTTTTTTAGTCTCTGTTCAAGTTCCTCTGCCCCACAGGCATCCCCACCACACACACACGCACACGCATGCACACACACACACACACACACACAGTTTATGGAGGAAGTTAACTCAATTCCCCACTTTCTGCATCTTGCTCAAATAAAAAAGGTTGAATGCTCTGTTATTTGTATTAATTCTAGGAATGACTTATAGGGGTTGGGAACTAATAACATCACAGATTAAACCCACCAATATTCACAGAAAATTAGGGAAAAGAACGCTCAAATATATACAGTACTATTTGAAAAAAGGAAGTTTGGAAATATTCGGTTGTCTGTCATAGAGAACAAACCCAGCTGGACAGAAGTCTCCTTACCCCAGAGGTAGCAGTTCCCTTCCTTAATCCTCTCCTACCAACTCTGAGTCTTCTCCACAGACTTCCTTGTTCACAGTCCTCCACGGCCCCTCTGTGGTCCATTGCAAGTTCTTCCTCCCTATTATGCCCTGTAGCCACTGTATAAATGGGTGTTGCAGAAATGGAGGTTTGATGACTGGAGAGTTGCTTTGGAGCCAGAACAACCACAGTCTTCTGTGCTTAGGTTTGTAATTTATTTGGCAATTCAGTTTCCTCCAAAATGTAGTAGTCTCTGTTCTCCTTGCTTCCAGTCAGTTTCACGTGAAATAACCATTCACATAGATCTCCTCTGTTTACAGTTCCTGAGCTTGCAGGATCTCTTCTTATATTGGATGGGTTCTGAACTTAGTCATCTCTCTCTCGCCTATAATGGGAGCTCCCTTGAGGGATTTGTAACCATGAGTTCACATGGGACTGCAACAACCTTAATCTGCTTTTTTAGCTTCCAGTCTGCTTTTGGAAGCAGGGAATTTACTTCCTGCTGTTTGTACACAGAAGCAGTTGGAACTTCAAATTCATTAAGGCCTCAAACTACTGGACATTCATTCAGGTTAAATTTCAGTACACTGGCAGTCAGAACCTCCCTGAAACAGAGCTTGTTTTCTTTCTATCTCTGGTTGCAAACTGGCCAGTTTTTGTCTGAATGTCTCTTTCCCCTCTGTTGCTAAAAGCAACAAGGAACAGCCATTACAAACATTCTATATTTTTTCAACCAGTTCTCATGAGTCTGACATCCAGGTGATCACAAGCAAGTGTTCTGCCAAGTGCTTAACCTTGCCATAAAGTTGGTGACTAGACTGCAGGACTATAATGATACCTGTGTTCTTTCTAGATATTAAACAATCGCTAAGGCAATCCTTCATATTGTACATTTTTGTCAGTATCCCGACATCCCAGAAGACAATTCTATTTGTTAAGTTTCAAGCTAAAGTGCTGTAAAAAATATCCTGTCATACTCAGTCTTAAATAAAAGAGATGTTTTGCTTTTCCTTTCATCTATCAACTCAAAGTTTGTTGGTGCAGGGCAGCAGTTTTAAAGGAAATGATTCAGAAGCCATACTTGTCATTTGCACTCACTCACTCAGCCACTAGTTTAATTACATAGCCATAGGAGAAGCAAATGGCACCCACTCCAGTATTCTTGCCTAGAGAATCCCAGGGATGGGGGAGTCTGGTGGGCTGGCGTCTATGGGGTAGCACAGGGTCAGACA
>NW_011439872.1:0-1610 GCF_000754665.1 Bison bison bison | reverse complement strand
TTTTTTTTTTTTGGTGTCTTACCGACTCTCTTCAGACACAAACTGTTTTTTTTTTTTTTTTCCCCACATCCACATTCCTTAAGTTGGCTTACATTAGGAGGAAAGAAATACAGGAGGTCCCCAGGTCATCAGGCCTCCTCTAGCTTTTACCAGCATCTGATACATCACTGCTGTTTTTTATTTTTTCCCCTTGTAGAATTTATGGTGTGTTTACAAATACATGCAATTGTTTCTTCGTCAAAAGGAATTCACAAAGAAAGACATAATAACGACACAAGAGAGGAAAGATGGGAGTCATGGGAGTCATGGACATTGCGAAGCATTTCTCGTGCTGGGCAGTCCTGAATTCTTAACTCTAAGACGGCATAAACATTCTCTGAAAACATAGCAGCGGGTAAAGTGATGGTCAAAGATCCCATGTGCATTCCTTTCTCCCTCCATTGATAGTGAGGTAAAGTAAGCCATGTCTTAAAGCAAAAATCTCACCTTCCTCCTGCATTTCATTTCTCAACCTCCGTGATACACAGTATTTCATCAGCATCAGGAAGCAGGGATTGTTCATATTTCTTAAACTTACTTTTGACCATTACTTCTATTTTCATAAGAACTTGTCCGGAACCTCACCAAAGAAATGATAATGCCCTGGGGCTTTCTTGTGCTACCTCATTGGTCAGATATGAATAGTCCTCATAAACTACCCTATCAGATTTGTAACTGGCAGGAAATTCTGATGATCTAACTTCTTTCCGACCTACCTCTATCTACCTCTCAACTCATCGCCACCCCTGGTTGATCACCAGGGCAAGGCGCCCTGGACTCCTCCAGTCTTCTTGATTTCAGTGCATCAGCCCTTCCCCACTGCCCCCTGTCCCTCAACACCACTCGTACTTAACTGCACTCCGCCACTGTGCAGAAGTCTATGTAGTGTTTAGGTTTCTTTAAAGGATCACAGCTCTCATGAGACAACACCCCCCCATCATGGGACAGACACTGCAAGGGTCTCTTTTTGTAACCCTTCCCGCAAGTCTTGGAACACGGCGACCAGTCCCCCAGCTGCCAGCGGGGGCAAGGCAGGTCCGCACAAGGTCTGGTGCTGGCCGGCTTCACTTCCTTGGCGCACTCTGAAGCGGGCTGTCCGTTGATGTCCCGGCACTCCACGAGCCTTCTCTGCACACCCAGCCCACACGACTTGGAACACTCGCCCCACTCTTCGATGACCCACTCCGAGAAAGTAGGGATGGCATTGAAAGATTCCTTCTTCTTCTTCACGAAATAGGTGTATTTAATTTTGGGCCGGAAGGCATTGCCCACCGTCAGGACTTGGATGGTTAAGGGCTCCTTGAGAGGGCTGAAGCTTCGAATTCTTTCCAGCGCCGCCGAGGAGCCGCTGTACCTCAGGACACTACCTTTGTGTGTGATGTCTTGCTCCAAAGTGGACAGGGTGAAGTCGCCATTCAGGATATACGTGCCATCGGCAGCTTTGATGGCCAGGAAGCTCCCGTTATTCCTGGATCCTCTATGATTCCGTTGCTTCACTTCAATGTTTGTGGCTCCGGTTGGAATTGTGACGATATCGTGATAGCCAGGTCTGCAAGCAAGAAAAATAGAGA
>NW_011439871.1:0-1610 GCF_000754665.1 Bison bison bison | reverse complement strand
CATGAAAATGAAAAGTGAAAGTGAAGTCGCTCAGTCATGTCTGACCCTCAGCAACCCCATGGACTGCAGAGGTTTCTTTAATTTATAACACATAAGGCATTAAGCATTTCAATGAAGACGCTGAAATAAAATAAAAGAGGGATACTAAAGTGCACTGTGTATGTCTGCATTTCAGAAAGGAACTACATGGTAGCCTCATTACTTGTTTTGACATACAACACTCACTTTTCCACATTTGTCAAGAACTTGAAATCTATGTTTTATAAAATTTACATTGGAAGGAGATTTATGCAGGAGATGGAAAGCCAAGTTTGTGTTGAAGGGCGGCAGAAATTTTCAGAATCATATCCAACTTATTACCTACCTCCCTCAGCACAGGGTCAGTGATACTGTCCAGGTTCACAGAGCCTTCATAGGTTAGGTAGTGAAAAACATTCAGAGCCCGGACTGCTTCCGGTCCTCTCTGCTTGTATCCAAATACAAGGTCAATCCACTGATGGAGTTGGCAAGAAACAAATTCACTTTCCAGGGCCTGAATCAGTCAGGAAAGAGATAAAGAGACCATGAAAATTTAGTAAATCTCCATTCTTAACTTGAAATATTCTATATAAATAAGTAGAATTCATTCTTTGCCCTCCTGTATTTCACCTCTATGTGTCAGACCTATTCTTAGAAATGACAAAGTACAATCTCTAATAAAACACAGACCTAAAAGAAAATTTTCTTTTTAACTATTAAACATACTCTTGACTTAACTGAATATGTGATATAAATTTTAACATTAAATAGATTTCTTTAAAAAGACACATTCATGTTTAAAAGGAATTTGAATTGCCTGTTTTAGTGCCATGCATAATAATTTCATTTTCAATTTTTAACCATTAGTCTCAAAGTAAACAATTTAATTAGAAACTTTGATATATATTTACTTTCCTGCCCAAAGTCTTCAAATTTACGTCTACATTACTAAAAGGGAATGACCTGATATGAGTTAACTCTGCTATTATACTGTTTAGGAACCGCTGGGTAATTTGGGGTATTTGCTAGCCAGTGGGAAATGAATGCAAATTACTGAGAGTTAGGGACTATAAGAAACTTCCAGAAAGAGTCAGGAAAAAAAAAGAGGCCTTTTCATTTCCTGAGAAGCCATCCAAGCGTCACAGAGGTGCCCTGGTAGGTAGGCATGCAGCCCTGTCACAGCCGTAGTAGAGCAGTGGCCATCACAGTGCGGCTCACTATGCCTCTCACCTCCCACCCTCGCTCATCATCAGCTTCTTACTGATTTGAAGGGCACACCGATTTCAGCAACATGAGGAAAAAGCTGTAGCACTACCTTCTTAAATTTCAACTATGCAAAGCCACAGAAAACAATTTTTGCAATTACAGCTGTAACTAAATATGTGAATGAAGTCATTCTTTGGCTGCATGCCCCCTGATTTCAAAGGCGTTGAAACCAGCTTGGAATTCAATTAATAAATGGTTTCTTAAATTAGCCCTTTGATAATTATATTTCATTTTTTTAATCTAAAAAATATCTGAATGATACTTTTCAACTTTTCCTGTGATCACGTTTTTAAAAAATAGTTTATTTATTTACTTATTTTGGCTGT
>NW_011439870.1:0-1611 GCF_000754665.1 Bison bison bison | reverse complement strand
TGTGTGTGCGTACATATATATATATATATATATACCTTCAGACTTGTTGAATAAAAAGTGAATATAGCATTTTATTCAGTTTTTTCTCCAACTGATGAATAATGTCTTGAAGTTTTAGAAAAAAATGAAGAGAATTATACATACTTTTGGTGTAAGCAGTGTCTTTTTTTATATTAGAAATTTGTTTATTACATTTCCTTATTAGTTTTATTTTTAACTGGAGGATAGTTGCTTTACAATGTTGTGTTGGTTTCTAGAATAAATCACACGTAGACAATATGTCTCCTAAGTAGGAGACAGCTCTCAGGAATCTCTCCGTGTAAATGAGAAATATTTTAAAGCAGTAGACAAAAATGGAGAACAGAGAATAAGGGAAAAAGCAATATGACTGACACTTAAGTTTGGGGGAAAACTGTTCTTAATTTAAAAGAATAGAAGTTTTTCATAAAATCATTCTCTGAAAGCTTTAGAAAATAAAGTGCTACCTTTTAACTTGTTCTCTCTCAAAACCGTAACACGGCTTAGAGATACATATGAAAAAGATAGACATATTGCATACGAAAAACCTAAATATCTCTAGATACATTTCGTATTTCAGCATTCTTTGCTTAATTTGACTGCAGTGTAATCCTGACTTGTTTAAAATTGCATTTCATTTTATTATTGAATTATATTTAATCTACATATATTTCTTGTGTACGGCATAGTTATCCAGCACTTATATATGTTAAGATCACCATGATAAGTTGTTATACTCTGTCACTGTTTAAGCTTATTACAGTATTATTTTCTGTGTTTTCTATGATGCATATTGCATCTCCATGACTTATTTTATTACTGACAGTTTGTGTCTCTTAATCCTTTTCACGTCTCTGGCAACCGGCAGTTTGTTCTCTGTCTCCGTGAGTCTGTGTTTCTTTATTCTCTTCTGTTTTGTTGGTTCATTGTTTTGATTTTAGATTCCAAATATAAGTAAAATCATAGAGTAATTGCCTTGGACTTATTTCACTAAGCATAATAGCCTCTAGACCCATTTATGTTATGGCAAATGGCATATTTCACTCATGGCTGAGTAACAGTTCACTGTATAATATACACCACATCTTCATTCATTTATCATTGGACACTTCAGTTGCCTCCATTATCATGGATGCTTACAGTTGCTGCTATAAATAATAATGCAGACAAAGGAGTGCATGTATATTTTTAACTTAGTGTTTTCATTTCTTTGGATATATAGCCACAAATGGAATTTCCGGATCATATTGTAGTTCTATTTTTAATTTTTTGAGGTGCTTCCATACTGTTTTCTGTAGTAACTGTACCAATTTGCACTCCCAGCAACAAGGAGTTTTTTCCTCCACATACTGACACTTGTTACTTTTATCTTTTTAAAATGGCCTTTTTGACATCATGCTTTAAATTTGCACTTCCTTTTTTTTTTTCAATGACTTTATTATTTTGACTGTGCTGGGTCTTCGTTGGTGCCCAGGCTTTTCTGTAGCTGCAGCGAGTGGTGCACAGACTTCTCCTTCCAGTGGCTTCTCTGGTGGAGCACGGGCTGTAGGGCACGCGGGCTTCCATAGTTGTGGCACATGGACTCAGCAGTTG
>NW_011439869.1:0-1611 GCF_000754665.1 Bison bison bison | reverse complement strand
GGTCTTAGTTGCAGCATGTGGAGATCTAGTTCCCTGACCGGGAATCGAACCTGGGCCCCCTGAGATGGAAGTACAGTCTTAGCCACTGGACCACCAGGGAAGTCCCTCAGCAAATTTTAATAAACACCATCTCATGAGGTAGCATCTATGAGCTCCCTTGGATGGAAATGACTTACCTGACATTGAAAAATTAGGAGATAAAGCTTCTTAGATTTGATAGATATAATTCAATTCTGTTAGTGTTGACTGAAAACCTGTTACGTAAAGCCACAGTGCTAAGCAGTTACACATCACACAGATGAAGACATTTTCACCAATGGGTCTGGATGTGTTCGAGGGCGCCGGCCTTTCCTTGTCCCTACTCAACATGCAGGATGTGGGGGCCACCTTACAGACTTTCTAGGGTGGCAGAATTAGTCATCCCAAACCAGTATCTCCTCAGGGGCCTGGACAGTCCAGCTGACTGGACCAGTCCATCCTGGAAGTTCTCATGCGCTGACTGAGTCCGCCATCTTAGATTCAGATTCCTTCCACAAGGAAGACTTGGAAATCTCCCAAAATGCCAGACCATGAGGGCAAATTTTCAAAAACATGAAAATCACCCTGAGACACGGGGAAACTGCTGTCTAACCCGTGCTCCTGGTCCATAGGACTCGAAGACTGATTCCTTCCCTCAGGCATCCGCATCAGAGTGGCACAGACCAGGACGCTCATTTTCTGTCCCTGCAGATAATCCCTCGGGATGATTAGAGCTCTGTAGACTTTCCAACAACTTGCTTCAGAGGGACCAAACACAAGAAATCTTATTCAGGCTACTCTTCAACTTTCATAAATTTTTATTTGAATTGCAAATAAGGCTCCTAGTTACTGTTCCTGTCTCCTAAGACACAGGATACACCGTGACCTAGGATCCTGATGAAAGTAAAGTGTGTTACAGGCTGCCCACCACGAGGACACACCCTCCCCCCCGCCAGGAGAACACACACACCCCCCAGAAGAACAGAAAAGACGTGGTTTTGTTGCATTTTGCAGAGCTGCAAAGAGGCACAGAGCGCCTGCACCACCTAACGATTCAGCCTGCCGTGGGAACAGAAACACTAAATGAGCTGCCGCTGGTTTTCTCACCTGACTTTGCCTACCTTCTTTTTTTCAGTAGCTTTTGTTTGTTTCCATGGAATATTAGTAACAAAGCAAATATTGTTCAAAGTTGATAAATTTTTGCATATCTAAAAGCTCTACCCTAACTTGCTATTACACACCATTTAAGACAAAGGGTCGTCTTTGGACTGATTTTGCGCGTTTCTGGGATTTATTCCCAGTGGAGATGAGAAACTGTTGTGTCTGCACTTGTTACCTACCTTGTGCCACAAACATACCTTTCTGGACTTCGTTAAGAATGAGGCCCCTTTTTCCTTTCGGAAAAACTCTATAGGTTCCAACCTATTGAATTGGCAACATATTTCAAAAGTCTCAAATTGTCTGTGATATGATAGAAAATTCCAAAATTTTTACACTAATTATCATTAATTAAAAACTAAGCTTTCATAGCAGCTATTTCAAAAGAAGAAGCATATGTCACAAAATCAAAGAACAGTAAAATGTCAGGACCAG
>NW_011439868.1:0-1611 GCF_000754665.1 Bison bison bison | reverse complement strand
TCCGATTTATATCCATTAAATTTTTAAGTGTATGTATTCTTTGACTCATGCATACGTCATGAGCCATACGTACACAATTTTCACTGAAGCATTGATTTTCACTGAAGCATTACTTAAAACAGTATACAAGTGGTACCTAACTAAATGTTCATCATCAATATCATAGAAAGCTAAGTCATGGTATAGTGGGATCCTAGTCAGGCATAGATAACAGTTAGGAATATTGAATAATTTCTAAGGTAGAGTATTTAATGATACAGGCAAGGTATGCAGTAATGGATAAAATGGTCTACTATAAATTCTTTTTATATGTAAAAAAAAAGAGGATGAAATATATATTCGTATTTCTTCATTTTTGCAGAAAATATCTCTGGGAAGATACACACAAACACACACACACCTCTAACAACTTTCCTTGCCCATAGGGAGGATAAAGTAGATTGCTTAGCTCAGGGCCAGGAGACTTTTGACTTTGTATCTTTTTCTACCGTTTGAATTTTCAGTGATGTAAAATCACAATAAAAAATTATATGAAATTTTAAGTCAAATGAATACATGAAGTTAGACTACTAGTTTTTAAATTGATAACATGTCTTTTTATGTAAATATTAAATGATACTACACTGAAAGAAAAACATATAAAGGAATTTGAACATGTCACATATTCAGTTATATGACTATTTGTATTTACCATGGACTTTGAGATTATATCTTCTTTCTGTGGTTCCAGCTTCATTGACTGCCACACAAATATACTCCCCGTTGTCATATGGTGTAACAGAAGCAATAACCAACAATGTGCCGTCTTCTAATATAGAAATACCAGGCTCTTGGCCTGTCAGCTCTCTACCATTCCGCAACCATTTGATGGTTGGTTTGGGGGTACCTAAGAAAGAAATTAAAGCTTTGTGATATTTTACAACAAACTTAGAAATCACTATTAAATATCAACTATCTTGAGGAAAAATAAAATTTCTCATCATTATACTATGTATCCTTAGGTACTTTCAAGATATGGAATTTTGCAGAGATTATGGTATGTCATCTCTCTATTTCCTGACTGGTTTTAAAAGATCTAAGGATTCCAGTGTAGAATTTGATCAAAGTTGTTTTTATCAAGACAGTCAGATGATAATAAGAAAAACATTTTCTTGAGTGAGTTCACGGTATTAATGAGGGAAAAAGCTATTTTAGTTAACTAGACTAGAAATAGGCAGAGATTTGGGGTGATAATAAAGGAAGAGTAAGGAACAGAAAGTGAAGATTATGCAAACACAAATGACATTTCATCATTCACATTTTAAACAGTCCTGATAGAGCAGAGATGAGGAACATCTACTATTCACACATCTTGTGGGGATCCCATTCTGTTAAAGAGAGGGCATAGTTTGATTCTTGAGCTTTTATACTGAAAATAAAGTTGAGAAAGCAGTGAGCAGAACTGCTTTCCTGGATTTATGTATGACCAACAGAGTGAATGGAAGTTATATGAATAAAAGTGATTAAAAAAAATCCTAAAAAGCACAATGGAGCCACAAGGACATACTGGAAATAGACAAAGATTAACTCTATAATCAGAGAAGGCGATGGCAGCCACTCCAGGACTCTTGC
>NW_011439867.1:0-1611 GCF_000754665.1 Bison bison bison | reverse complement strand
TTTTTAAAGGAGAGGCCCATTCCAGGACCTGCTCCCTTACCTTATCCACTAGGATGAAAAGAAGCAGCCCATATTTTGTTTTCAAATAATGATTCTGACTCTGGTACCAGTGCTTAACAGTTTATAATTACTGAAGAACATTGGTTATAACATGGCTGTTGTCATTTCAGATTTTGACAACAGATCTAGATTTCATGGGAAGAGTGAAATAGAAGATGAAAATGGGAAAAATATAAATATCATTTCATATTGACTGAGAAGCCACAACATGAGAGCATAAACAATGTTCAAGGATGTAAGATTTGTTTTTAACATTGCATTGTAGATAGCATGAAGTACATATTATACTAGACACTGATGTAAAATGGATAATTTCTCTTACTGTGCTAAATGTTAACTTAAATCTGTATCCTGTATTGCATTCTTATCCATGTAGACAATAATCTTTTTGAGTACTCAATGAACTATTTATTGCCCAAGAGTTTAACAAGCTAACTGTCCAGCTTCCAATTTTGATACTGTCAGGGTGAACTTGTGGAAGGAGATGTTTTCCAGGTGTCAGAGGATTTAAAAGAAAAGGACCTGAACTTACAGTCAGATGAACCTGGTGACTTCTACTTTTGCATCTATGACTTAGTAGTCATGAGATTTGGGGAAAATAAATGTTTTGAATTCTGGATTTCCAATTTCAAATACAGAAATAGGTAAACCTTCCTTAATTCACAGTGTTATTAAGGGAATCAAGTGAAATAATGGGTGTGGATTACTTTGAAAAGTACATATAAAATGATTTCTCTCACATACATTGCTAAGTTTCAATAGATCTGTCTCCCAAATTCAAGGAAACAAAAGAGTATTTACTGCTGATGCCCCCATTTTACTCATGTCCTTCTTCCAACCCTTTTGCACTGTTGCATTAACGGGGTTAACTGGTGTTCAATAAACTTGTATTGGGGCCTACTAACAAATTTGATTTTCAAAGTAGAGATCATTACTTTCCTGAATTGTCAGGTTCTACTGGGAGGCAGAGATAGAGGTCAGAAGACTGCTATTTGATGTTTATCTTGCCAAAATTTGGGGAAGAAAATTAAACATGTATATATATTGTGAATACGTTATTGTATATTTTAGTTCTG
This sequence comes from Bison bison bison, assembly GCF_000754665.1. Lineage (NCBI taxonomy): Eukaryota > Metazoa > Chordata > Mammalia > Artiodactyla > Bovidae > Bison > Bison bison. The sequence continues at coordinate 475 of NW_011439867.1, read as the reverse complement.
GATGTTTTATTTAAATTTCTTGTGCAATCTCTCCTTGTAGATTATGTTTTTTCCCATACTTTAAGTATATTTGTCAGTATATGGTCAGTTCAGAGAGTCAAGAAGCTAATAATGCTGAATTCTAAAAACAATGATTTTTGAGCTCTAATGGTTTGCTAGTCAAAGGATGATTTATTCCAAATTTGATTGTTTTCTTGGTAACAGCAGTTGTAAAATGAGAGGTTAGAACATGCTATTCATTTATTTTCTGAATGACATTTTTTTTCTATAACCCTGAGTACTTTTTTAAACTGCTTCAACACCAATAACTTCTACCTTGTTTTCAAAGTCATGCTTACTAAACCCTACATTTCATTTACTAGTGTATTAGTCCTGTGCTGGCTGACCTACTATCTGCAAACTGGAGATGCAAAGAGACTCTACACAGATTATACTTGAAATTTAAATCAGGTCAATGGAAAACAAACAAACAAAC
>NW_011439866.1:0-1612 GCF_000754665.1 Bison bison bison | reverse complement strand
TTTTTTTTTTTCTTTTTTTTTTTTTTTTAGGCGCATTTATATCAATTAGAAATGAACAGATGCAACATGTTTTTTTCTGAAAGTTTTTTTTTTTTCTTTTTATTTGTGAACACTGAAAAATACCCTTCCCCCGCATTTGTGTCAGTCAAATGTTTATCGTGGGGTGTCAGATAATGCAGGATAACAGTTAAATTCAAATTTCGGATAAACCAAAATAATGTCTTACTGTAAGAATATCCCATGTAATAGTTAAGATACACTAAAAGTTGTTACATAGCATAAATTCAAATATAAATGAACGTCTTATATTTGTATTTGTTAAACCTGGCACCCCTAGTCTAAAAAAACAATAATAATTATATGAGGAATAGGGTAGTATTATGGACCTGATTTATTTCAGTAGCAAACTACCCTATGTATTCATATATATATATAACTCATATAGCTATACAAACATAGGTATATATAAATGCACATGTGTATGTATTATACACATACACAGTAATGGTTTTAGGCAATTTAGGTATTAAAATATCATCCATGTTGAAGCAAGTGTATTTTATATATTTTTTTCTGAGCTATATAATTTGATAACATATTTCTCTTTTTGAAAATGTCTACTGCCCCAAATCTAAACATAAACAGCACACACTTCCCTTGACCAAATCCCACTTTCTCTGAATATTTTAGTTTAAGAATCCTTTCCTTTCAAAAGTAAGTGTAAAGTGAGAAATAAATTTTCTTCCAGTGCACAACTCTGACTCAAACTAAGCTCACTGATCTGGAAGGCTCAGATTCCCATCAGCTACCAAGTCTTGACTTTCAATTTCTTTCTTCCTTCACTTTTTGTATACCATATTTTAGGTCCTCTTTTCTTAATCTTGTTAGCTGGGTTAGTTCACAAGAACTGATTTTCCATTTTTTATTCTGGGTTTTATCAGTGAGATTTATAGATCTAGCTACAAATGTAGACTGTCCGTAAAAGAAAATGTTCTCTGTATTAGACTCCATTTTTTTCTAGTGCCTCTTTACCATCCTTGCTTTGCAAATGTGAGATATTCTATATTCCCATCAATCGTGTTAGGGACCAAATGAGCCTCAGTGCACTTGCTTTTAATATGTTGCATTCCAAGACCTTTCTCTAAGGAACTCAGTGTGCATCTCTAACATTATCTAATTAGTTCTCACAGCACATGTGGGATGCTTTGATATTTTGCTTTTGTAGCTTCCAAATAGTAACTTGGCCATACAATCACTCAGCTAGTTTTCAAAACTTCTCAAATTTTTCAAAAGAGCTTATAAAAGTTTCTGTCTTTCCCCATACTCACTTCACTATGAATCTACACTTGCCTCCTTTCTATTAGTTTCTTTCCTATTTCCTCTTTTTGTTGTCCTAGTTTAAGCTACCATATTAATTTACACACACACACACATATGTATATGTATCTTTGTGATGTTAAGAACTGTATATAATTTATAGATTCAAATGCCAGCTCCTCAATTTAAATTTAGCTCCTGTTGTTTAGTCACTAAGTCATGTTCAACTCTTTTGCGACTCCATGGACTCTAGCCCATCAGGCTCCTCTGTCTAGGGGCTTTCTCAGGTAAGAAT
>NW_011439865.1:0-1612 GCF_000754665.1 Bison bison bison | reverse complement strand
GTTGGACATGACTGAAGCATCTTAGCATGCATGCATGCTAAGTTGCTTCAGTCATGTCCAACTATGCGACCCTATGCTAAAACGTACGATAACAATGATTTAAAAATTCAGTTTAACAAAGAATGGAAGGTAAGGACTCACTTTAAAGAGCAGTCAACACAATAAAAAATTTTACCTTAACAGAAAAATTTAAGAAGTCTTATGAATTTCATTCTGACCAAGCCTATGCATGCTCAACCCCTGAGATGCCCAATCCTAATGAAGACTGTTTATTTCCCTGTCCTCTGCACTGTTTATTTACTGAGAAATAAAATTGGCTTCCTGTTTCTACATGGAGAATAATTGAAGACAATAATTGAATATCTTAACAATTTCTTCTTTCTTCAAGGATATTTTTGGAAGTATCTAGAAGGGAGGCAACATCTTCTTGGAAAGATCCCGAGTCATTCATCTTTTAGACCAGTTGGCTGTGAACATGAGGGCACTCTACACTTCACCCCAGCAACAATGAAGATAAATATTGCATGACCAAGTATACTTTCACATGCAAACTTGCATAGCTATGATGCACAGTTAGCTGAGGTTGGAGATCAGAAATGTGAGCACAGCTGCCTGGTGATCTGGGGGAGCAGCTTTTGGTCAGCTCTCATTTCTATCCTTGGAGACCTTTTTAAGTTGGCAGTTCAGAGCCTCAAGGCAAGATCATAGAACTTTCCATATTTCCTCACATCACTTGACAGTAACAAGGAAGGAAAAGCAAATTTATCGAAGCTGTAAAACTTCAGAAAGCAGCTCCTAAATTTATACTTTAAAAGTTTCTCTATTTTTCTTTATGGGTTATCAAATACAACATGCAGGCTTCCAAAAGACTACTTGCTATAATATTACTGTGAGTAGCCTCTGAGGGGGAATTTTTAAAAGACAGCCAAGTGTTCTAAGGCACTGTCTTCTGAGATGGTGATAAACTACAAGGACAGAGCTCCTGGCTCTTGATGAGAATGAACAGCTTCTAAATTCCACATTGGCAAATTTGGCAAAGAAATGCTTATCTCATGTCAGGCCCAACTTATTATAATTTTTCAAATCTCAAGTGACTGCTGGGTTTGAAACAGTGTGAAATCAGCTGGATTTTTTTCTGAATGCTGTCATCGTTTAAAGAAACTTACTACTTTGAGATATCCAAGATACTGTGGGTGAAAAATTCTTAAGAACATAGACCTTGATTTTATGTAATTTTTCTACTCGAAGACCTTCTTCCCCTTTTTGTGTTAATTCACTTTTTCATTTTCTTTTTTATTATCTATACATCTATTGACACACCATTCAACACAAGGATGGGAACTCTGATGATTAACATTTTATGCCCCTCTTTCATCCTGTCCCTGGTTCTACCATCACACCATGGATCTTGCTTTTTGACTTCCTTGAATCTCTTGGAATAGTTTGATATATTATTGTAAAGTTGTTGTTGTTGAGTCGCTCAGTCCTGTCGGGTTCTTTGTGATCCCATGGACCGCAGCATGTTCTTCACTATCTCCCGGAGTTTGCTCAAACTCATGTCCATTAAGTTAGTGATGCCTCCAACCATGTCATCCTCTGTCACCCCCTTCTC
>NW_011439864.1:0-1613 GCF_000754665.1 Bison bison bison | reverse complement strand
TTTGAGCAAGCTCTGGGAGATGGTTAAGGACAGGGAAGCCTGGTGTGCTGCAGTCCATGGGGTTGCAAAGAGCGGGACACAGTGAGCAAATGAACAACAGATCTTGATACAGAATGCTAATTTTGTAGTTTTTTATACACTACATGCAGACTCAAGACCCAGACACATGCATGCATATCTGTATTTGCACTTACCATACTGTATTATCTGAACATAAGGTATTGTCTTCATAGGCAATTTTTCCTCTGCTATGAGAAAATGATCTCAATGTTTCATCATATGTTGATCAACTCACATCAGTGTACTCCTCTCAAAGTAGTTCCCTCCAAAAGGGATTACGTTGTCTGAACTGGCATAGCCCCAAGAATACAGAACATGCTTAGTGATTATCATTTTTATTTGATATTACTCAAACTTATGAACTTCTAAGCCTGTATTTCAATGACATTTGGTTCTGCAGCCACTAGAGCTGTCATTTTCTTAGTGTATGTTCTTTACCTGTGATGTGCTGTTGCATTCAAGCCTATGTCTCAGAGTTATCAGTAGTTTGCAGTTATTCCTATCTTACAGCTTATGCCTTTCTCCAGATTGCAGTTTAAGCTATGCTCATTTTACAGGTATATATGCTCATGTATAGGTAAGATCCATTTTTATTTTGCCTGTATTATGTTTAAAATTAGTCATACTGGTTTCTTCATGAATTTGTTTTCATAACTTGTTTGATTTATTTATGAATCCATATTTCATCTCAATGATTGGTAGACTCATGTTCAGGGTAGGAGGCAGCTCTACTCTGCAGGAGCAACAGAGAGACTAAAAAGAAAATCTGGATGGCCCTTGGTCTGACATGGGCAGGTGCACCGATCAACCCCACAGTGAGAAAGCTATAATGATGAGATATGTTATGGACTTGTTGGCTTCAACTCCATCAATCGTGGAAAACAGATCAATTAGATTTGACATTGATATACCTTCAATACTCAAAACTCTGAGGGAAAGAATCCCCCTGCCAACTGCTTTCCAAATAGGATCTTTGTCTGTGTAAAATATCTCTCCTTAAAGAGCGAAGGTATCCAAATTAAACCTAAGCAAGGGGGCTCTGTTAATTCTGCACTGAAGCTTTATTCTAGGCAAGAAGGTGAATGACATTTGGAAAAGAATTGTAAGATCATCCCTGAACATCCTTTGCACTTTTTCTTTCCAGACATGCAGAAAGACATTTATAAAACTTAAAGGAGGGCAAACCATGTTGGCAACTTATCAAATTGCTCTTATGGTTTTATCAGTGCTTTTGAACTGCTTGTGGAGTGTGAAATCTTCCATGGTTTTCTTGTATTTGTAAAGGTACAAATGTTTCCTATTTCTTTACAGAAGATTTTGAAAATTTATATTTGGAGTATTTACATATGTGTAATACAGATATATTGTGGAATGAAGGCAAAACAAACCAGGGAATCAGCTTTGGTAAGTGCTGATGTTATGTATAGTATTTAGGTTTAAGCATTGCTGTGAAGACAATGTAAAATATCTCACATATTGAATATATTTTAGTAATTCTGGCTCTTCAACATTTAAGAAACGTATTTCAAAAAGCAAATCTAAAGAAAATAAAC
>NW_011439863.1:0-1613 GCF_000754665.1 Bison bison bison | reverse complement strand
CGGGCCGGCCCAGCCTCTTCCAGAGGCTGCTGGAGTCCCCATCGGCGGCTCTTGGGGACATCCGCAGGGAGATGGGCGAATCGGCGCGCGTACAGGCCCGAGCCTCAAGTCCACTCCGCACCCGCCGAGGCAGGGCCCAGCAGTGACCTGGCCCCCAGCCTCGTCCCTCTGCCCTGCTCCCGATCCTCCTGTCCTTGAGAAGCCAAGCCCCCTTCTCCAGAGGCTTGCTGTCTCTTAGGGTTTCTGGGCTCCCCTCCCCTGCCCAGGATTCAGAGTCAGGTCTGATGGTGGAGAATCCCAGCAGGTAATTGTTACTGTGTGACATGAAATGGAGTTAGTTTGTCCTGATTGTGGGAGCCAGTGTGTGGGGTGACCGTGGGGGCATGGTGACCTACTGGGGCCCAAAGGGGATTATTCCCAGCTTGCATACCAGCTCTGATTTCATGTGTATTCAGATAATCCGCGTCTTCAGATTTCTGTGCTGAGCTGGATGCTCTGTTGGGTCCCCTACCCTGAGCTTTGTTCTTGGGGTTATTTATTGGAACAAAGCCTGCAAGACTGTCCACAGGTGTGAGTGGGGAGGGGTCTGGAGGTGGCGCATTGAGGGCACATTGGCTCTGGGGCTGGGGGGCCCAGTTCTCACATGTTTGGTGCTTGGAGATTCTCTAGGGGGTTGAGGCAGGGATTCAATTAAAGATGCTTCATTTCCTCCTCGTGGTGTCAGTCTTGGTGAGGGAAGGATGGGGGTTGGTACCGCTAGATCCAGAGGCACCTGGGCAGGCAGAAACAGGCCCGAAGCACATACGGACATGAGTGTGAGAGCAGCTTGCAGGCCTGCATGAGGTCTCAGGCAGGCACACAGGCCCCAACTGATGCCCACAGAAGTGTGTCTGCAACACGTGTGAGCGGAGCTGACCCATGAGCCGCCCGAGCCCGTGCAGCCCTGACCGCTGAACACAGTAGCAGCTGCTGCCCTGGCATTCTCCTCCTTGCCTGGCTGTGGTCAGAGGCTCCCACTTGGCCACGTGCCCAGGGGCTACAGTGGGCAGGGAGGAACCCTGGCCAGGGCCGCTTGCACCAGGAGGCAGGAATTGAGGCCGCCCTGGACTTCCGCAGCCGGGGCCACAGCTGCCCTGCCCTGGGTCCCACCCAGCTGAGGACTGGCCACACCTTGACCACATGGTGACTGAGCTGCCCAAGGCCATGGTCCCGAGCCCTCTGCCCTCACCAAGCCTCTCAGTCTGGACGCGCAGAAGGCACCGGACCGTCCCTTGCACGCTGTGCGCTTGGCGGGCAACCCCATGGGACAGGGGCTATTCTGACCACACCCCCACTTTCCAGACGGAGAAACCGAGGTCCCACAAGGAGAGGTGAAGAGCTGCCTGGGCTCTGGAGTGAATCCTGGCACCCTGGATGGCCCAACAGCCCCCTCAGAACATGCCTAAGACTCCCTTTGCCTGGAGATGTCAGCCACCAGAAAGCAGGGATGTGGCATTTCTCAGGGCCCGGAAGGTGCCTGGCTGAGTTTGAGTGCAGAGTGTTCCCTTATTCCAGGGCACGCTGAGGCCTTCTGCATCCCCACCCTCTTGTTTTGGAAGTTGTGGATGGGGGGT
>NW_011439862.1:0-1614 GCF_000754665.1 Bison bison bison | reverse complement strand
GCTCAGTCATGTCTGATTGTGACCCTGTGGTCCATTGAATTCTCCAGGCCAGAATATTGGAGTGGGTAGCTGTTCCCTTCTCCAGGGGATCTTCCCAATCCAGGGATCGAACCTAGGTCTCCCGCATTGCAGGCGGATTCTTAACCAGCTGAGCCACCGGGGAAGCCCCCTAAGTTGTAGATTGGAACCAAATTCGACTCTGGGTTCCATGTTTCATCCTCATCCTAGAACTGTAGCATCTGTGTACGTTTTTGGTGTTTCCTCAACTCAATTGGCATCTGTTGATGTGTCTTAAGTATACTTAAGTTTCAAGTTCGGGTTCTCGAAAAATACTTGTTCAGTCTTTGGATTGCAGGTCTGCAGAATTTTATAGCATTTTGATTTGAAAACTTAAGGATTTGGGGAAGAAGAAAATGTAGAAGTTTAAAATAGATAATCTTTATTCCTCTTCTGTTACAGAATTGTCTCTCAAATTTCTATTCCCTCTATATTTCAGAAACCAGATTCTTGTATTTTACAGTCTTTGTAGTTTTTAAGGTTTTATTTAAGAATAGTGTTCCTGTCATTTTGGTTATTAGCATCTAAATTGGGTATCCTGGAGTTACTATGTAATACTATGATATAATACATTGTTGAATATTTTTTTCTGATACACTTTAAAATTTTTTTAGATTCTCTAGTTACATTTCCCTCATTTTCAAATTATGCTTGACAAATACGGATGCAGGAATGCTGTGATTTGGCCATTTTTGTTGTTTTTACTTCTAGCCCCTTTTAGACGGCAAAGGGACAGTTAGAAGTGCCCTTAGGAAAGAGGGGGAAATACCTGGCCTTTGTTACAATTCAGTAATGAGTGCTTTTCTCTGTATAATCAACCGTTTATTTCCAAAGTTTGACCTTGGAATTCATCATAATTTGTTCCCCCTGAGGGTGAACTATTGCTTCATCTGTAGGTGCTCTGATGCTTACTAAATATTGGCTGGATGAGCCACCTGGACTATATATTTTAAGGTTGTAGTTAGGTTCTAACTATATTTAGTACTTCTTACACAGGCTGAAGGTGATACAGCCATTTAGAATAATGTGTTAGCAAATACTGTAAGCTTGACTGTTAAGCTACTAGTAAAATTTAAATATATTTTAAACTTTTTGTGAAAGAGTAGATTGTATTATTTCTGCTAAGAATTAATATTTAGTGCACATTCAGATATTTTACAGAGATCGCATATTCTTACTTTGTTCAGTGTCCTTTTATCCTGCTCGAGTGGACACATTATGTTTACGTTAAGGCCTTTAAACAGCAAATTATATAATTTACACCTTAAGATTATATATAAAGATATATATATCATGTTATTGTGATTTATCTGATTACTTTCAAGGAAGGTAAGTTAAGCTTTCAGTTTTAACTTTACTGACTAAAACTAACAAGAATTGAGTGTTTTCTGTTGACTAGTATCTACATTTTGAGGCAGTTGGCCCTGTTAATATGATGGGTCTCCAGTTCCAAATGTCCCATATAAGGAGGCAGGGATCCATCAGTAGCTTGAGCTTTGTTTAAATTGAGATGAAAGCCGTTAAATATTAACCATTTCCGAAAACACCTGGTGATTT
>NW_011439861.1:0-1614 GCF_000754665.1 Bison bison bison | reverse complement strand
TTAACTTTACTAAACACTATCAGCTAAATTTCATTTCAGTTCAGTTCAGTCACTCAGTTGTGTCTGACTCTGCGATTCCATGGACTGCAGCTAAATTTCACATGCTACTAAATTTTATGTATTAAATAAAAACTATATGGTATTTACTTCTAGGTATTCTTTCTTACTTGTTAGGAGTGGTGGTAAACTAATAATCCCCTTCAGAAAGGCATGACAGTAATATGCAAAAAATACAAGGGGGAAAAGTAATATTTAACTAGTGGTATAGTTTCTGTATTTTCATGATTGTCGTAAAAGTGCTAGAGTATTGTTGAAGTGATACAATTGTAGGAGATTCTAGATGCAATATGCAGCTCACTGAGACAAACAATTCCTTGATTAGGCAGGATTCTATATGCAATGTTAGCTCCATGGTTTTAACTCCATTAGATATCACATCACTGACCCCAAGACATGAAACTCTTATAGGCATTTGTCTAAATTAAATTGTAATTGAAGAGGTTCTTTAGAGTGGAGCTTTACTTAGCATTTGTTGTGATCAGCACAGCAATGAGAAATATAAGTCTATATATATATTTAAATTTATACATATGAGAAATACATCTACATTGTTAAATAACTCCAGACTGCCTTCTTTCGATAACAATGGTATTTTTATGCCAGTATTTTTGCCTTCTGTGACCTGTGGCTATGAGATGGAGGCTATCCAAGACACTTGGTGACCAAGAGTCTCTTTCTACTTGGAGTCAAAGCTGAAAATAGGTCCCTGCATTTCTTCAGCATCATGCATTTACTGTGTAGCATTAAACTCCTCCCTGAACACATTATGGTTTAATTACTTACTGTACATTATCATAGCATGACAGTTATATAAGAACTCAAGGGGATCTCAAGCATGATATTAAAATCATCCCTAAGGTTATGTGGCATTCACAGCTATTCAGAAAGGATGCTGTAGTTGGCAATCGCTTCTTCCCATCACTGTCACTCTGGTGTCTTGTGTTAAGTGTTGTCCTTGAGTAGTTTAGAGTGTATTTGACTGGCAGGTTCCTGGGAACCAAGAAAGAAGGTCTTTATCAAGAAGGAGAAAGAAAAAGTGCTTACCTTATTCCCCACTTCCCAAACTGAATAATATGCATTTTGGGAGGAAAAGAAATTGTTTGCACTGAACTATAGATCCATGAAATCCTTCGTGATATGATCTTAAAACCATATGTCATTTAAGGTAATTTAAAACATGAGTGCATATTTGTGACACCTCACTATAGAAATATAATCGGTTCACATGTTTACTGTTTCTATTTCTGCTTCTATATAATGAGGAGTGATTGAGGAGAATATGAATACAAAAAGTTTTGACATTTGCTTTTGTTTTGAAGTGTATATACCATGCTTAGTGAATATAGGTAAATAATCTTTGGTCTGTAAAGCTGAAAACATTTTGAAATTTTAAAATCAAGCCATTGGTAATTCATAACATTCATTTTGTATTTTTATTTTACTTGTACTTTCTTAATATCCTTGGAAATAACTTGTTGGTACATTTCTTTCTTTTTTTTTTTTTGGCTCTCCCTTTATTTTCCTACCCCTTGCTGCTTTTAATATTTGTTCTTT
>NW_011439860.1:0-1615 GCF_000754665.1 Bison bison bison | reverse complement strand
GATCTTCCCAACCCAGGGATCGAACCCAGGTCTCCTGCATTGCAGGCGGATTCTTTACCAGCTAAGCCACAAGGGAAGCCCAAGAATACTGGAGTGGGTAGCTTTTCCCTTTTCCAGGTGATCTTCCTGACCCAGGAATCGAATCTGGGTCTCCTGCATTGCAGGCAGATTCTTTACGAACTGAGCTATCAGGGAAGCCCTGTTGGTGGAAATCAGTACCCTCTGACTGTTTTAGGAGGGTTCTTGAGCTCTGGTCTTCTCAGCTTGGTGAGAGGCACACACTGTGCCCTCCTTTTATCTCCAGGCTGGTAATCTTTGTCTTGGTGAATAATACAGAAACAATCTGGAGCTGAGAGTAAAGATATTTCGCTATAGGGATTGTGATATTTAAACATTGTTGGGGTAAAGTGAAAGAAGTTATTTTTTTTCATGTGAAGAAACAGCAATTATGATTGGGTGCTATGATAAATTTTGAGTTTATAAATTTCTACTAAAAATAAAACCATACCTATCGGTTTCTCCTATTATTAGCACCCATGGCATTCATTGATTGGACTATGGAAATAATCTTGCTTCCCTACTATTAATATTTCTGAATCCAGTGGGTTATCTTTGACCTCAAGGAAGGAAAATCTATGCCATCTGGTACTCCACTGCTAGCAAAGGGACTGATGTGAAAAGTAGATGTAATGAGCAAAGGTATGGCTTAGTTAAGTGGGCTAACTCTTGACTCAGCCTTTCTGTAATTCAAATCCTGATTTCATATTTGCTAAGTATGTAAGTTGACCCCTTACTTAACCCAACTTCTCAGTTTTCTCATATGTAAAATGGAGCAATGGTAGTACCTACTCATTAAAACTGTTATGGTAACTTAAGAGGATTTTTTGAGACTTAAATGAGGTAATACATGTAAAACATGTAAAACAATGTCTAGCACATGATGAACATTCCATAAATATTGTTATACAAAGGAGTTCTAGAACCGCTGTAAACGTTTACCTGGGAATTAAGCTAAGTCTGGATTACTGAGGTGCCCTTGTCATTTCCTTTTATTAATTGGGGAACATTACACACTTTCTCATACTTCTTTAAGAGACCTAAATATTTATCTGGGGCTCTCTCTAAACTAACAGATTCTGCCCTAAGCCAGTGTATTAAGCAGGGAATATATCCAGAACTTCTTCAAATTACTTTCCAAAGAAAACAAAAGTCTCTGGACATGCAGTACTATTTGAAGCAGCATTTAATCTCTGGGAGGACTGTGTTAATTTGGAACTACAAGAGCCATCGAGGTATATATTTTGCGTCCAAGTGCCTCTGAGTGACCTCAGTGTACTCAGGCTCCATGTTATCAACTTGGTACATCAGATCACAGGTGAACTGGGGTGAGATCACATCCATTCATTCAAAGCACAGGGATGTTCCCTGTTCTGACAGCAGCAACACTTAACCATGGTGAACTCAAGGCAGGGCAGTAAAGAAGTCAGGAAAAAGAGAAAGCTTGTGACCGAATTGCCTACAACAATAAGTTAACAGTATAAATCACAATAAAAGATAGTCTTTATGTCATTAAAAGAGAAGAGTTCCCTTTAGATTTTCAGGCATCACTTATAAG
>NW_011439859.1:0-1615 GCF_000754665.1 Bison bison bison | reverse complement strand
AGTTATTCCAGCCAGTAACTCTCTCCCCAACCTGCCCCAAACCCAATCTGCCCCCTAAAGCAGAAACTCTAAATTTGCAACCCCATGGATTATACTCAGTGGGCTTCTGGAGTTTATTAAAATTTTTTTTTCAAAAATTCAAATATTTTTGGGTAGAGCTTATCACAGTTCCCACTCATCTCTATTTTCTGTCATACAGCCTTATTTACTTCACTCATCAATGTTACATGCCTTGACTTACAAGGCATTTGAGTTCCCAAAACTTATAATGGTCTCTAGAAGCACAGATTTCAAAGGGATTGTCTGGTTTCGGATTTCCACACAGAAATCAGCAGAGATGAGGCACATGGACCTTCCCAATTCTATTTTTCTACTCATTTGGTCCCTCACCACCCAACATATTCCTTAAAGTTCTTCATGGATGAACTTGTTGTGCAACATTCTGACAACCCCTAGGTTTACCTTTTAAGAAGCAAGGTCTGAATTGCTCAAGAGCCAAGTGGAGAAATCATACATTTGTAACTTTGCCAAGTGTGACATGCATTTCGCAAAAGAAAAACCTCAAAATATAAGGGCTAACTACTGAAAGAGTGAAGTAGAAAATCTAAGCATGTTCCTAAGTAGACACAGGCGCGATCCATTCCTGCAAATACACTTGAAAAAGGGTTACTGGTGTATTTTCTTAGTTTGTTGGGCTTGAAGTTTTAAAGTGTGCTGTTAAGGAAATACTTGATTTCCCATGGTTTGGGACACCTGTGACCTGAAAACTTGAAGGTACTAGAATATGATAAATGATAATGTTTCAGCTATATTGACAAGCATGTTTGGCATTGAGGTGGCTACCTGTCAAAAACAGTGCTGGTATTCATCACTTCTATTAACAGTCTCTGAAACTTAGGATGTGAAAATGATGGTTTGGTAAAATGTATTTGGTTCAAAAGCTGGTTTGGACATTTTATGATACAGATTGACAAGTATGTGATATGTAACTTAAAACATGTGGGTGCAGTTAAGGTAACCATAGTATTTACTGAATAGAGTCTTTGGGTTTTTATAGAGATGTGGATACAAATAGGATGAAATAGAGTCTAGTTTGCTAAAAGAAGACCCAGAACTTTGCTTTTTATTACAAGAGACAAGCCTCCTAGGGACTTGCATCAGCAAATGTCTCCTGGTATCTTTGGTTTCCTGGTTTGTACACCTGAATCTGAGCACCTTATCATCTTTACCATTCTCTTTAAAGGAGAGAAGTAAAAATCTGTGTCTCTATTTTTAAAAATTAAAGTTTTATATATGTGAACATAGATATTTTCTTGGTAGATTAATGGAACTCAATAGAAGAAACTTCACTTCTCTGATCTGTGTCCTAGAAGGCATTTAAATGAGGCTGAACATCTAAGGGCCTAGGATGTAGAACACTTGAATTTTTATTCTAGATTATAATACTACTCGGCTGTGGGTGTGACTGGGCACCTGCTTTCAATACAATGTGACCAGTGGATTGAGTGCCTGCTAAGTCACTTCAGTCATGTCCAACTCTTTTCTACCCTATGGACTGTAGCCAGCCAGGTTTCTCTGTCCATGGGATTATCAAGGCAAGAGTACTCAATGGGTT
>NW_011439858.1:0-1615 GCF_000754665.1 Bison bison bison | reverse complement strand
TGGGGTCCCAAAGAGTTGGACATGACTGAGCGACTTTTACTTTCACTTTTCAAAGGTCTTGAAAATTAACTTCAAGCTGCCATGCTACAAAATAGTTACTGTTGAAAAAATATTTTGCCAGAATAATAATTTGATATATTTGAGCATAAGAATTTTTCAAAATTACAGACATTGTATGGGATTAATTTTAGCTTATTTTGTAAAAGCCATAACTTAAAAAAATGAAATTTATTAATTTGCCAAAGATTTGCCTTAACTTTGCAAACTTGGGTTATTAAATGGTCCTTGCTTTGTTTTTCTAAGTATTTTTTAAAATTTGTTTTCTAATGCACATTTAAGATATTAGAAATTCTGTTTCTTTGATTTCTGAGAAATCTGGTTTAAAGACAGCGAAAGGCCTAGAGATAGATGGTGGTGGTACTGTACAATATTATGAATGTACTAAATGCCACTGAAATGTACATTTAAAAATTGTTACAGTGGTAAATGACACGTATATATTTACCACCAAAGAAAAGATAATGAAAGGCACAGATAGCTTGATAAGATGTTCTAGATAGAATAACAACAATCTTGCTTTGCTTTTGCTAAAGTCTTCCACATGTTTTCCTCTTAGGAACATTTTTATAAGAGAGGTAAGATTTGGATACACAAAACGAAAGATACATTTCAGATTGTCTATAGATAAAGATGCAAAAATGAATGTTCACTGTGGAAAACAGTGGTAGATAGAGTTGAAGTATAGATTTTGGACATACTGTTTATTTTCTGATCTTTGCAGATTAGACATCATATGTTTTATAAATGAACATTAAAAAAATTATTCCATTTGTTACAAGGAGATGAAGGCTTATAATTTTTCTGTTTCCTTTAGCAGTAGTACAAGTCCATTTGGTAGGAGTTTTGACCAAACTGCATTATATTTTTGTGCCTTATTTTGTCATATATTTGTTAAGTATTTGCTAAAAGCAAGAAACTCTTAGAGTTGCAATGCGAGAAAGTAGATGAATAAGACACTTTATTATCTAATTAATTCTGTTTAGCAAAAAATTTCTAAGATTTAGCAGCTTAAAACAACAACTTTATTTCTATGGGTCAGGAATCTAGGATCAGTTTAGTTGGTTTATAGCTCAGGTCTTCTTGTGAGGTGTCTGTCCAGTCTCCTGTTGAGATGACAGTCATCTCTAGTCTTAACTGTTCTGTAGGATCTGCTGCCAAGCTTACAGGTTGCTTGCAGGGCTCAGTTCCTTGTTGGCTTTGGCAGGAGGCCTCAGTTCTTTGTCACATGATCATTTCCACAGTGCTGCTTCTAATGTGGCAGTTTGTTTCCCCTAGAGTGAGTGATGATGTTTATATCACTTCATATTAGTATTAGCAGAAGGTTTATTTTCATTCTTGAAGATAGCTGCTTTGCTTGACTTAAAAAGTCATTAGAATTACTATTTACAAGAAAAAGTCTTGAAGTTCTATTTAGGATCACAAAATATACTATCATATTTAAAACCCATAAATCTAATGCTATGAATTTTGCACTAGAAAGTGAATCCACACTTGGTTATCTTCAGTTCAGTTCAGTTCAGTTCAGTTTAGTCACTCAGTCGTGTCTGACTCTTTG
>NW_011439857.1:0-1618 GCF_000754665.1 Bison bison bison | reverse complement strand
TGGACTTCATTCTTAATAGAATCCAGTTAAAATCAGGTGGAAAACAAAAATGCCTGTTATTATCATTGTTATCTAATTGTTCCGAAAGCACTAATCAAAGCCATAAGTTATGAAACTGAAATAAGAGGTATAATTATTAGAAAGGAAATGTAAAATTATCCTCATTTGCAGATGGTATAATTATATACTAAGAAAAAAAGAATGAACTGAAAACTATAAGAATTAATAAGAAACTGAAATAAATGTACTGATGTAAGAAGAATACACAGCCCCCTCATCCCATAAATGACCCACCAAGACAGACTTTTTACTACTATTACTACTATTTCTATTATTAAAAGTGACCTCTCAGGACTTTCTTTGAAGTGATGCCTCTGCTTTTGATGAATATGATGAAGATGAAGCATGTCCTAAGCTTCAAGGCACAGGCACAAGTTCAAATTCTGAGGGCCCTTCATCAAGGTCATCCCTGTCATCCTAAAACTTGGCAATCTTAATATATGTTTTAAAGACAGTCTTAATATATGTTAAAAGATTCTGGCACCACACTGGTTCAGAGAGGGTTTGATGCATCTGTGACATTACGTGTTTCCAATTAGGAGTCCAATGAGAAAAATAAACAATATTTAGGGTCCAATCTTTGTCTACTCCCACTGACACTTCTGACAATAATAGGAGCAATATGTCCAGAGGAAAAACCAGAAGACATGGATCCAACACTCAGCTGTGTTTGAATGGTTAGCAGAAAATAATGTCACATGTTGCAGAATTAGAAAAAAAATCCACAACTGCATTAGAGACAAAAACACTGACAGTATCTAAATCTCTAATTTCTCTAACTTGGGAGAATGCTGAAGTTAAGAAATGAATGAAGGTAGGAAGTTACAGGTGAAATTTGGAGGCCACAAAGAGGAGAGCAAATGATTAAAAGATGACCTTCTGTATTAGTCAGCTCAGACTGCTGTAAGGAAATACAATAGAGTGGGCTGCTTAAACAACAGACATTTATTTTCTAAAAGTTGTGGAAGCTAAAAGTCCATGATCATGCTGCTAGCAAATTTGGTTTCTGGTGAAGGCTTTCTTTCTGGCTTGTGAATGGCTACTTTTTTGGTATGTGCTCACATGGCCTTTCCTTTGTGCTTGTGTATAGAGAGAATAAGAGCAATCTCTGGTGTCTCTTTTTTACTTACGAGGAGACCAATCCTGTAGGGACCCTATCCATATAACATCATTTAATCTTAATTATATTTCTAAAGGCCCTATTTCCAAATACAGTTGCATTGGAGATTAGGTCTTCAATTTAAGAATTTGCTGTAAGCAGACACAGTACAGTACATAACAGCTTCATGTGAGGAAGACAGTGAGCAATAGCTCAGCTTCTGCCTTAGTTACAGCTCCTTGCTCTGGGGGTTTCTTTCTTTGCTATGGTAGTATAAAGAAAATCACCTTGGAGAGGTAGCATGCATAGAATGGAACACTGGATTAAGGAATCTATAATACCTTGAGGTCTAAATTTATCTTCAGTTCAGTTCAGTTCAGTCGCTCAGTCGTGTCCGACTTTGCGACCCCATGAATTGCAGCACGCCAGGCCTCCCTGTCCATCACCATCTCCCGGAGT
>NW_011439856.1:0-1618 GCF_000754665.1 Bison bison bison | reverse complement strand
GGCTGGTGCAGGGTGAGTGGATGAGGGAAGACCAGAACTGTCTAACTTTGCTCTGCTTACTGCACAAATAGTGATATTATCTGTCCAGTGCATTTGGATAAGTGGAAAACACTGAGGAGATCACCCATGAGCTCTGACTACTCTAATCTTAACCCAATTCTGCAGGAAGCCTCTGAGATCAAAGCAGCTCCATGCCATTGTGTATTCTCTGCCCATGAGCTGGACAGGCATAATGGTAGGGCACACTGCAGTAGAGGACTCATGCCCACAGCCCAGGGTGAGGCTCATTCTCTTGAATTATAATTGCATTCAACAGGGTGGAAGCCTAATCCTGGCTGCAGAGGTCACAGAGACCTCTCTCCCCTGGAGGCTTCTGGTTTGTGTTTGGTCAGTTCACATGGGCAGGGGCAGAGCCCTGAAGGTCCTCAAAAAGGTATTAAGTAACAGCCTTGGGTTTCAGTATCAAATTTGGCAATGTGTTAACAGTTCATGGATTTTCTTTGGGGCCAATTTACCCCCATTTAATCAAAGCATTCCTAGATGGGGGAACCTTTCCTCCAGTAGTGACTCAGTGACCCAGGCTCCTCCCGTGTGACTCTGCTATCTTCAACTCCTGGCTCCCAGAGTTGTCAGCTGATCTCCAATCCAGAGATTCATTTTCAAAAGTGTAGCTGCCTCTGTGAAGGAAGCAGTTTCTTCTTTTGTCTGGCATTTTCTATTCCTTTAAATGGAATTTCACTCTTCTAGCTTCTTTCTGGCAAACTCAGTGAAGCCTTGTCCATCGCCTGGAACACTACCTTGAAAAATGCTGTAAACAGAGCCTTTGTCCATGAGGAAAAGAGAGAACTCTCAGCAAATGATGGTCTGGGGATCTTGAAGGCGTCCAGGGCTCAAGCCATAGGTTCTTTATTATTATTATTATTATTCTTTGCCAAGTTTTGCAGGGTGTAGGTAATAGTAGTGGCCAATGAGTGGCAATGAAGTCTCTGCAGAAGATAGAACATCTGTGGGAAGGTGAGGGCAAGGGTGACTTTGGCCCAGAGTAGGGAGTGAGCAGCCAAAGAAGTTTGAGGAGGTCATGTGCACAGTGGGTAGGGGGATGGGGTTGGTGATCACTGAGCTAAGGTTTTCAGAGCCCAGTTGTGATAAAGAGGACATTTGAATAATAGGTTCCATAGGAGTTCTATGTCAGGGGGAGGCAGACCGTTAGAAGCTTGGGCACAGGGTTTGGACACCTGCGCAGGATAAGGAGGGTTCCAGTTAGGGAGCTGGTTGGTGGTAGTCCACAGCAAGATGTCAGGATCTGAGCAGACTGGACGGCATCTCCTGAGGGGGCGTGGAATGGCATGGCAGACTGATGGTAAAATGCTTACATACTAAGGTGATTAATGCAGTAAGTTGGTAATTTGAGATTAACAGAAGTCATTTTCCAACTAGCAGGAAAAATGGATTTGAAAACATGAAAAGAGTTTAGAATGAAAAAGGTTACAACTAAACCTTTGTAGTTGATTTAGAATTGGAGTTATCAGTATGAACCCATGATTTTATATTTATATATATATATATAATATATGTAGTGTTGTAAATGTGCTCACTTTTTAATTGTTTGTTGTTGTTG
>NW_011439855.1:0-1619 GCF_000754665.1 Bison bison bison | reverse complement strand
CCCTGGCTCAGTGGTAAAGAATCTACCTGCCAATGCAGGAGAAACGAGCGACGTGGGTTCGATTTCTGGTTCGGGAGGATCCCCTGGAGAGGGAAATGGCAACTCACTGCAGTCCGCAGGGTCTCTAAAGAGTCAGATACCACTGAGCGACTAAATAACAACCACCCTCCACCCTCAGCCTTCAACCCCACCCCCTGGTTTTTCCTTCTGGACAGACCTGATTCTGACAGCAGGTACAGTGGACAGATAGCTGAAAAAGTTGCTCAGAGCTAGGGAAACAGGGTTAAAATTGACAGGATAGTGGAGACTTTCTTCTTCCAAATTTAACAGCAAGAAGATACTAAATGAGAAAACGTAAGAGTCAGGCAGTCTGTTTTCTGTTTCTTATTTGGCATCACCCTTTTGTGTTCTCCACCCCAGCAGCCTCACTGTATATCCATCAAATCATGAGAATGCTGAAAAGTCAAAACTGGAGATACGTAATTGTTCCTGAAAAATCCCTGCATTCTGACATCTGTAGTGTGTAAAGGTCATTTTCTGGTTTGGTCACTTGATCCTCAGGGTCGCTGTTGTGATTCATCAGATATTTTAAACCAGTTCTTTTCCTTGGTATTTTAATGATTTTACAATAGAAAAAATATATTTTAATTTATTTACCTAGCATTACAATAATTATTTTCCTCTTATCCTTGGAAGAATATAAGCTTTTAAGAAAGAAATCCAAAAACCACAAGATAGTCAAATGAAGGAATTTTTATGGCAGTGCCAGAAAAAAATTTTTCTCCTTCTGTCCATATACCAGATCATTTTTTAAAAATGACATTCAAATGACAATCACATGGCACTGTCTTTGTGAAGTTGCTATGCACGATGGTGCTAAACTCTGTATTATAATATATGTTGCAGATGGCACCTACAGTGCATTTATGTAGAGATTTTGTCCACCCCTCCAAAAGATATATTTACTTATAATGATTCAAAACAGATGGATAGACAAATCTGTCTTCGATATTTAATACTAATATATTAATGTGTAAATGACTTATAACAATAGGTTTGTTTTCTAGAGTCTAATGCAATGGTTGCCATAAGAACACAAATTATGTGTACATTTTAATGCATCTATGCTTCATAATTATGCATGGTTGTGTGCTGTTATAATTGACATAAAATATAAAACAGGTCAAAGAGCAGCTATTAAAACTATTTTTCATTTTGCTTCTTGACAGCCCGCAACATTGGTGCCTGGTACATTTAATAGGGCCATACATGGAAGGCACAGATAGTTATAGAATTGCAGCCACATTAAAGGGCTCCAGAATTTGTACACTAATTATTTCAAACATTGTTTTAAAACTGATGATTTTATTTAGAAGTTTCCTATTTTGTGACCACAGAAGTGAAATACTTTTAAATAGAAATGAATGAAGGGATGAGGGAAGGGTATCATGTGTTTATGTGTGTGTGAGAGAGAGAGAGAGAAACAGACAGACAGATAGACACAGAGAATAAATGAAATTTTATTTGAAAATAATATGTGTCCTGAAATTATTTTTTTTTCTGCTTAGGTAAAATGAAGTGGTAGTCTCTTGAATTCTTTTGTAATGATGTCTAAATTT
>NW_011439854.1:0-1619 GCF_000754665.1 Bison bison bison | reverse complement strand
TTCCAATAATAATATTCCATTCACAGTTCCTCAGAATGTATCTAATAATGAAAGTGTGTGTGTGTGTGTATGTGTGCGTGCAATCGCTCAGTCATGCTCAACTCTTTGCGACCCCCTGGACTGTAGCGCAATAGGCTCCTCTGTCCATGGAATTTTCCAGGTAAGAATACTGAAGTGGGCTGCCGTTTCTATTCTAGGGGATCTTTCCGACCCAGGATTGAACCCTCTTCTCCTGCATTGCAGGCACATTCTTTACCACTGAGCCATCTGGGAAGCCCACAGTAATGAAAGATAACATGATCAATACTAAGAGAAATGGCACCCACGTGGATCAGATCACATCTAAAATACCTGGCTGATATGGGAAAAACACGGGCAAAAAAACAACAAACCCCTGTTGGGAGAATTAAAGCATAATGGGAGCAAAGGAACACGTTAGGGGAAGAGCCACTGAGAGGGTGAGAAAACCCAGGAAAGAGACAAGGCTCAGGCTAGAATGAGTGATAACTGTCTTCCAGTGTTTAAAGGGCTACCTCACGGAAGATACATGATGCTTGCTCTGTGTCATCCTTAAGTGTCCATACCAAAAGACACATGACAGGGAGATGCAAAGAAGCAAAGTTCCATGAGAAAAAACTTTGTGAAAAATACAAAATAATAGAATGGACTGCCTTAAGAGATAGTGAGTGAATTCCAGATCCAGCAGAAAGCCGAACTTCAGAATATTGAAGGGAGACTGGGGAACACTTTCAGTCCCTAAAACAAAGTAAGTGAATGCCCCCAAGGTGGGAGGATGATACTCAAAAGGCTGCAGATACAAAACTATACATGGTTCCTGCACAGACCATGCGGGAAGGGAGTGAGAATAACCAGGGAAATAGATACACAAAGTACTTTTGAGGTAAGTAATAACAGGAAGAAAACTAAGACAACTGAATCTACACCACAGCATCAACAAAGAGCCAGCCATGGCAAGACCTGAGCAAAGCGCAGTAGAGGAGAAAAAAGGACTAAATACAAAGACAGCCCCGCCCCCAGGCTTGGCAAGTTCAAAGCCAACCTGGTTAGTGAGTAGCTGGTGAAGAGGACAGTGGTGGAGAAAAGGTCCTTCAGGGGAGCAAAGAAAGGACTCTACTTGAACCACACCAGCTCTGAGATGCCTTCAGAACATCCAAGTGGACATTTTAAATAAGCAATAAAATGTACAAGTCTCATGCACAAAGGAAAACCTCAGGCTAGCCATATAAACTTGGGAGAACAGGCACAGAGCTGGTTTAAATACCAAAATACTAAAGAATATCATCGAACAAGAGCATCTGGATCACAGGATGGCAAGCCAACTGCAGCCTGAAACGGTCTTCCAGGACACAGCGCCCGCCTTCACACACAGCTGCACCAGTGTGGCGGGGCCGTGGGGACCACAAAGCCCATGATTACTAATTGGCCCCGAGCACAGACAGACAGGCTCAATTCCCGAGCTAAGCATGGGGCAGGCCAACGTTGCAAGTCAGGGGTAGGGTATGTGAGGAGCAGAAAGTGAGACGATAAACAAAACAAACAAACAAAAAAAGCGGGAAACTGCAGTGTCAAAGAAGCCGACAAAAGGTGGACAACTGATG
>NW_011439853.1:0-1621 GCF_000754665.1 Bison bison bison | reverse complement strand
CCAGACCACCTGATCTGCCTCTTGAGAAATCTGTATGCAGGTCAGGAAGCAACAGTTAGAACTGGACATGGAACAACAGACTTAGAGTAGGCCAAACAGACCAAGACAGAGAATGAGACACCACCCACAGAATAAAAGATACTTACACTCATGTAATGGGAAGCCTGTATATATAAAACGACTAATGTTTACATATCTCTAAGACACACAGGTCGATGGAAAAATCAATAGGTACTTCAAAAAATTTTTTTCAAATAGTCCATCAGCATGAAAAGATGCCAAGGAAATGCACATTAAAGCCACAATCAGAATCCATGACACAGTCAGCAGATGGACAACAGCAAAAGTCAGACAACCCCAAGCAGTTGACAAAGGTGGAGCTGTCATACATGCTCACCTGAGTGTAAACTGAATCAACACTATAAAAAATAAAGCCTACAACCTGACAAGTTCACACCCAGGCCAATGAAACATGTGCACATACCCACCAGGATACATGGATCGTATTTAAAACAGCAGTGTCTGTACTCACCAGAAACAGTTAAGAACTAGCAGACCCATCAGTAGCAGAATGAATATCTATACTGTGGTATATTGACAAAAAAGAGTGACATAGTCTTGAGCAATGTCACAACAGCTACTCCCTGCAACAAAGAAGATTCTTGAAAATCATGCTTTGTAAAAGCAAGAAACAAAGGAATATGTACTGTATGATTCAATTTATTTAATCCTCAAAAGCCGGGTATGCTACATGACAATCCCGATGATGCATACCTAGATGATCAAACCATAAAGGAAAGCAACAAAGTGACCAAAGAGATAATAGTATTTATCTCTAGGGAAAGGGAAAGGGGTGTGGTCAGGAAGCTGCTAGAGTGCAATCATGCTTATTTCCTTAATCTGAGCAGGTTGCAAAAGTGCTTGCTGTGTAGTAACTCATTCTGTACAAGTATGCTTTACGCATCTTTATGATGTGTGTTATAAGTCACAATTCAAAAGTCTTTGAATTAGAAATTTATCCTGCCATTTCTGAGTCTATTAGAATTTAGTGTGAATTTATTATTCTTTTTTCTTCCCTATCCTAATCCCCTCTAATCGAATCTTATTTACAGTCTCAAACAAGTTACAAGTAACAGGTTCATAATGATCTACACTGACAGGTTCATAATAATCTATTCTGACTTTCATTTGTTCTAAGCATAGATTCTTTCAAGGAATTTCCTCTAAATGCTAGTGTTTTAGAACTGTTTAAACAAGTCCACTGACTCCCTATGATTTTAGGTATTAATATTTACCTCAACTGATGATTTTATAGGTTTACTTCATAACTACTGAAGCCTTTTTCAATTCTTAACTGGAGCCACTGCACAAACAGGAATTTAACTGACTGTTTTCTCAATTCTCCCAAGAACAGTTCATAAGTAATGGTCTCCATGCACAGAGCAATAATTCATTATATCATGACATTAGGGTAAGGAGGTAGAGTATGCTGCTGCTGCTGCTGCTGCTAAGTTGCTTCAGTCGCGTCTGACTCCGTGTGACCCCATAGACAGCAGCCCACCAGGCTCCCTCGTCCCTGGGATTCTCCAGGCAAGAATACTGGAATGGGTTGCCATTTCCT
>NW_011439852.1:0-1621 GCF_000754665.1 Bison bison bison | reverse complement strand
TGAAAAAAATAAAAATAAAAAAATGAAACTAAAAAAAAAAAAAAATAAAATGCCTTGATAACATATAGCTATTTTGAAATATAGCATTTGGTTTGTAGCTGATATACACAGGGAAAAATGCTTTTTTGGTAAAAATTATTCAGTATTCTTTTCCTAGTATTCAAACATGCTAATAAACATGTTTATTTTGTGCAAACATGGTAATAAAATAAAATAAAATAAAATAAAGATAAAGCTATGGATTTGTTTTTTACCTTTTGCTTTGTAAGTGATTTCAGATAGACAGGTTTCCAAATTAGATGCCTTATCCACAAGATGGTGTCCTAACATTAACAACCAATAGGTTGTGCTTACAAAAAGTATTGACTTTACTAGATGAAATGTTTTTCAAGTTGAAAACGTCAAGTGCCATGCATAAAAATAATTACTTCTCAGCCTGTGGTTTTGCGCAAAATATACTTGGGAAAATGTATTGTTCAACTCAATTTGATTAACTCTCATCATAGATTTGTATTTATTTATGATAATGCTATACTGGAATAGTTAGTTCATTAACTTCTAATTTATCTAAAACAATGAGGAAAACTGTTTTCCTTGCAAATCACAACAAATTTTCAAATGGTACAATAGTTGAATTTTGTGTAATGTACATTCTTTTTTTAAATGTCATGAGAAGTTCACTTAAGAACTTAATAGTTTTATCTTGCATTTTTAAATTTCCATAATGATTTGCTTTTGAAATCATGGAGGGTAACATTTAGTTAACCTTGCACCTGAATGCATTTAAAATTTGAATATGATAAGTTGTATATTGTTTTTTGCTTTTAAAAACTAACATTTATTTCCAGGATCCTGAGAAATCTCTGGTTCTAATACTTCTTACTGGTTATCACTGAATTTTGAACACATATAGATACTTTATAATACCAATTTCTGGGGAAAAGAGGTTGAATACATTATACTACATTTAAGAGAGTCTGAGTAAAAAAAGAAATTGTTTCAGATAATATTAAATAGATTGATAGCCTCTAATTCTGTTTTAATACTAATTTAAAATAAATCTGGACTTGCCCTACATTGAAAACAGTACTTTTGCTTTTAAAAAGGTATTTTCACATGGGAAAATAATCTTAAAAGATGGGAGATGTGTATATGTGTAACTGATTTATGCTGTACACCTGAAACTAATACAATATTGTAAATCAACTTCACTCCAATAAAAATAAAAAAATTAAAAGATAGTTTCCATGTTTTGTTAGCTGTTAAAAACTTGTTAAAGAGTGTTTTGGGGACCTTTCTATATTTTCACCCTGAAAAAGAAGTTTCATACAAAATCACTTGGCTATAGTAGAGGGCAAGAAAGAAGCATGTAAAATTGAAATATATAGAATCACTTCATAAGTTCTCTTCTGCATTAGTGTGAATTTTATACAGTTTTGAAAATAAATCTGCAATATATATTTGAAAAAAGTATATACATACTGAACCTAGTGCCACCTTTAGAAATCTATCCTACAGAAATAGAAGTGCATATGATATGATATGTACAATAATATCCACTCCAGCACTGTTCATGGAAACCAACCATCCAAAGATGAGTGATTGAATATATTATTATATG
>NW_011439851.1:0-1621 GCF_000754665.1 Bison bison bison | reverse complement strand
GGAGGCCTGGCATGCTGCGGTTCATGGGGTCGCAAAGAGTCAGACACGACTGAGTGACTGAACTGAACTAACAGGATAAATGCAAGCAAAAATATGAGAGATAGTGGTACGCCATCATCATTTTATTTCTGGCATTGAGTGTTTAACTTATCTGATAAAATTATTACTGAGAAGTATCAAATGTGATATGTGAGACTGGCCCTTAAAGAAATAAATGGGAGGGAAATACGTATTTATATTGACATATAGGTGACGTGAGAAATTTTTGATGCTCATATTCTCTCTTTCCCTAATTTAGTGATACTTCACGAGGGAAGAGTTTAATTATGAAATGGATGACTTGGAATTTGGGCATATGGCTTGTTTTACCAAACAAAATATGGATGGAGGTGACATGTGCCAGTTCTGAGTTCAGGTCTTAAGAAGCTTTAAGTACTTGCCACTCAACATTTTTTTGTTTCTTTCATTTCCCTTGAGAAGAAGTCTGGGTATTCATTGGTTCTTAAATGAAAGAAACATGGAATAATCTGGAAAACAGCCTTTAGCGTGAATCATAACTGCCTCAATCACCTTGCTGTGGAGATAGATATTATAATCTATACCTTGATGTGAAAAAGAGGAAACAATTAATGGACAATGATTTTCCTTTCTTTCTAAGATTGGAGCTGGGTGACAAATAGCAGAAATTAGAGGAAAGTATTGAGAAGTGAACAGAATTATTTTAGAAACTGACTAGTAAATCTAAGAAGTTTAGTATGTTATTCTAGTAGTTTGTCAGTCCATTTTATATTGAGAATCATTAATTTATTCTAAGAGAATTCTACTTTATTATGCAATAATATAGCTTATATAAATTTCCAGTTGAAGGCACAGAGAAAAGTAGACAGTAAGAATTTGCCAGAGATCTGAGACACATATGTACATTGTCAAAGAGTCTTAGAGGAGTATTCTTAAAATCATCAATCATGTAATCTAAGTCATGAGGAGAAATGAGAATAAAGGAAAGGTTGATGAATTGGTTGGAAAAATGGGGGTCAATGAACTATGAAAATAGAATATTTGTATAACAGTCATTTGAGTAATAAGGGGTAGAATGCATCATAGGTTACTTGCAGTTAAAACATCTGCTCTTCTCATAACACAGCAGAAGTGATCTAAAGACAAATTAAGCGATCAGTTTCTTGTCAGAATGAGTCACAGTTCTTTCCTTTGCATTACTCTCATATAATTTTCTCCTAGATTAATTACATCGTGCTTCTGTATCTTGTTTGATATTTGGACAGGTTTTAAAGCCAAAATGGAAAAATACAAATATTTGGTGAATAACAAAGTATTGAATAATCTACATGGATTTAGCAACCATTTAATAAGATAAACTTACTATTCGAGTTAGTCAAGATTCCCCCCTTCATAGATCACAGCCTTGTTGTGGTGAAGGGGCCTGCATAACTCAATGAAGCTATGAGCCATGCCATGCAGGGTCACTCAAGATGAATGGATCATAGTGGAGAGTTCAGAAAAAATGTGGTGCACTGGAAGACAGAATGGCAAACCACTCCACTTTCTTGCCACAAAAATGCCATGAACAGTATGAATGGAAAAAAAAAAAAAAAAAGACATC
>NW_011439850.1:0-1621 GCF_000754665.1 Bison bison bison | reverse complement strand
GTTGGTGATGGACAGGGAGGCCTGGCATGCTGCGATTCATGGGATCGCAAAGAGTCGGACACAACTGAGCGACTGAACTAAAAAGATGACCCACATGGTTTCAGTGTGATCCACTGATGTCTACCAGCTTAAGAAAATGCTGGATCAGACGGTCAGCTGACATGTGTGCCTAGAGTTGAGAGTCACTTTCACACCTGCGAGCTCTTGCCCAGATTTCTGCTACTCACTTTCATTATATCATGAGGGATGTTACTGAAATGACTTCAGTGATTTGAAAGAGAGATGTGGAGGCAGGCTATTGATTTCCTACTACATAATTTCCTTAATATCTGATTGGAAATCCTAAGTTAAACCCATATATTGATGTTGCCAACTTTTTTTCATGATAGAAAACATGGAAATGTCACTTTATGATAATTCTGGGTTTTATGTCTTTTTAATGACAAAGTCATCTAGTATGTATTTTCCCTTGGAACTACTCTAGACATATAGATTTTTCAATTTAGTATGCAGAATCACCAAAATTTTAAGTGTTTATAAAGAGAGATCATTCAGGAACTGAAAGAGAGTTTGATAAAATATACTGCATTTTCTATTGAGAGCCATGTTATGAGAAATCGAACACTATAATAGAGTTTTGAAAGTCATTAATGGGGAGATTTTTTTGTAGATGATTTTCAGGTTTTAGATTCTGTGATGTTGAATGTAATTTTAAAATAAAACATAGGCAACCAAGGAGACAGCTTTCACAAAGTAGACTTTTTGGGGGAACAAAGAACATCACCCCTCAATGTCCTGAGAGCTAGGAGATCACTGATTCTTAGATTCTTAATAAGAATGTTCAATTCTCTTTCAGACAGTGTTAACTTCATTTGGATATTTGATTCAATATCATATTGTCCTCAACATTGATATATCACTAGGCTACATTATATTTTGGGAGTAAGAAGATCAATATAAAATGAAGCCTTCAACTATTGTGCTTGTAATAAGTCTGTGGACACAAAGTTTTTACTATTGTCCTGCACACGTGAACCTTTTTGAAAAAATAAATTGAGCTAACGCTCACTTAAGGTTAAATTACAGTCATAAAATTTGTCTGTTTGCACAAAAGAAAATATTACTGTAGTCATTTCCTAAAAATTATTTTATGATCAAAGACCTTAATTGAAAGTAGAGAAAATAGAAACATATAGTTCTAGGCCTAGTCTCAATTACTCTAAAGCTAGGTATATAAAAGCCAAGCCAGGTATCTTTAATTTCTACATTTTGATTAGGATCGGTGGTTATTCTTTTGATAAAATATGCAATGTCTCAGTTTGTAGCAGATTCTGAAAGCCAGAGCTGCTATGTTAACAGCAGAAGGAAGATTTGGATCTCTAGTTATGCAACGTACTGTAAACAATTAGTTTAACTGAAACATGTTTTCCCTTTTGTAGACATTGGGGAACAAATGACCAGATGTGCCCATTAAAGTAGACTGGGAGTGACCAGAGACTAGAAATTTCTGGAGGTCTTTCACCAGGGCCATCAAAGTTGTTCATTTGTGGTTCCTCATTTTCTTCTGTTTCTGTCTCTCTTTCTGAGTGTGTGTGCATGTGTGTATGTGTGTGTGTATGTG
>NW_011439849.1:0-1621 GCF_000754665.1 Bison bison bison | reverse complement strand
TCAGCCAGTTCCAGTGTTTACTTGACCTTGTGGATTTCACACACATGCGTACGTGCGCGCGCGCACACACACACACACACACTTTAGTCTTGTGGTGGTGGTTGTTTAGTCACTGAGTCACGTCCAGCTCTTTTGCAACCCCTTGGACTGTAGCCCATCAGGCTCCTCTGTCCATGAGACTTCCCAGGCAAGAACACTGGAGTAGTTTGCCATTTCCTTCTCCAGGGGATCTACCTGACCCAGGGATCGAACCTGAGTCTTCTGGGAGATTCTTTAGGAGAATCTAAAGAAGGAGATTCTTGACCACTGAGCCAGCAGGGAAGCTCCTTAGTCCTATGGTTAGCACTAGTTATTTCACCACCACCGCCCCCCCATGTTAGTTCGTCTTCCACTTCTGGTCACTCTATGGCTGCAGTAATGAAAAAGTTTAAAATATGAAGTCTTAGGACCATTTTTCAGGCCTCTCTAATTCAGCTACAGCTCTGGGGCCACATGGGCTTCCCAGGTGGCACTAGTGGTAAGGATCTCACCTCCCAATGCAGGTAGATGTAACAGACTCAGGTTCAATCCCTGTGTCAGGAAGATCCCCTGGAGAAGGCACGGTAGCCCACTCCAGTATTCTTGCCTTGAGAATCCCCATGGACAGAAGAGACTGGCAGGCTACAATCCATAGCATCACAAAGAGTTGGACATGATTGAAGTGACTTAACACACACACTCACTAGGGCTACATATGATGGAATAGCCGTGGCCCCATCCTTGAGAGCCTCAGATGATTACAAGATGAAAAAAATGGGAACTATATTTAATTGAAAATGGGGCATCACAATCTTTAAGTGTAAAGACCGCATGTCCTAGATGATTTGGGTGACACAATTTCAAACTCCACATCTTTTGTTAGTTCATATAGATTTAGGGTTCGTTATTGCCACAGTAATACATTATGCAGGAGTTCAAGAATTGCATGATGAATAAAGATCAGGGCTGCCAATAAGCCTACCTGAAGGAGGTTGTGGATGTCCTAGCTTTAGAGGATGAAATAGGAATAAATGAAGTTTATGCAGCAAAGAGCAACTTTCATTACAAGACCAGGCCAGAATCACAGTCTGTGTAAACACACTAGAAATGAAACAAAACAGAAAAATGAACACAACATCCCTAGGTCTCCACACCTAATTTTTGGTGGAGAGAATAATGGTAATAGGGATGAAGATGTGGTTAGAGGCGTAGATCTCCATGTAAATGTTGGTGATAGTAGGTATAGAGGAAGGAGTAGAAAGGGAAACAGCTAGATGGTGAGACACACTTAAAGTCAGCTCTGGGGGAAATAGTATTTGCTGTTTCAAAAGGAAATAGATATCACTTTGATAAATAGAAGTTCTTCCTAGGACCATTTGAGTTGTTCATTAAGTTTTTCTTCTCTGTCTTCAAGTCCATCCTTCCTCACCCAGTATAGACATGTATAATATTAGCTATTCCATTAGTCACGTATGGATGTGAGAGTTGGGCCATAAAGAAGACAGAGCACTGAAGAACTGGTGTTTTTGAACTGTGGAGAAGACTCTTGAGAGTTCCTTGGATAGCAAGGAGATCAAACAAGTCAATCCTAAAGGAAATCAAC
>NW_011439848.1:0-1622 GCF_000754665.1 Bison bison bison | reverse complement strand
TTCGCGACCCCATGGACTGCAGCCCACCAGGCTCCTCCGTCCATGGGATTTTCCAGGCAAGAGTACTGGAGTGGGGTGCCATTGCCTTCTCCGAGTATATTTACTAGGATGACGTAAATAATCTTTTCTTTGAAATCTCTGGATGAAAGGTCTTTAGAACTGGATGTGCCTGCAGTTATAACTTGTAATAGTATAACATCGTTACAAGAATAACTCATCAGTGGCTTTTCTGTCAGTGTTTACAGATGTGTAAATTATATGCCAATTTTGTTAAAATATTTCATGAAGAACCTCTATGTATAAGAAACAATGATAGATGCTAGGGTAAAATGATGAATAAGATAGATATTTCATCCAGACTTAGGGAATCAAGGAGGTTTTTTTCTTCCAGGAAATATCCTCATTGAGATTGATATTTAAATGTAGTATGAATTAGCTGGGTGAAGTGCTGGAATAAAAAATATACTAGAGAGAAATAATATTTTTAGAAGTGATAAATATGAACAACTAAAACATTAATGAACATATTAAAGAGTAGATTGGACATTGTTGAAGAAAAAATTTATGTACTGGAAAATAATTCTTGGGAAATTATCCAGAATGTCAAAAGATAGCAAATATGAAAGAAAGTTTGAGAATAATTGATAGAATGAGGTCCAAGGATGAAAAGGATAGAGAGAATTGAGGAAAGGCAGTATTTGAAGAAATTTTGACTGATAATGTGAATTGAGGAAAACATGAATTGGTGTGGATAGTAGATAAAAGTAAATTCTCTTCTCTTGCCTGCTCCTTCCCTCATCCTCAGAAAACCCCCAGAGAATTATAGAGTAAATGGTGGAAGAAACCTTGGTCCATAAATGCCACCGTGGAACTAACTGCCCCACTATCCTGTGGTTTATAAGGTTTAAATTTTTTTGGTGGCCATAAACAACACAGTCATGCTCACATAGATGAAATGCATAATCAATTTGAGACCATCTTAATTGCTAATTTGTTACTTTTTTTTTTTACTGCGTATACCTTAAGTTTTATGAAGTCCATTAAGAATTTTCTGTTAACACATCATTACACCAGTTCACTATCTCCCAAATGTAATTACATTTCAGTGACATTTAGATCTGTTTTGAGACTATTTCAGATATTTGATTTATTATTTTATACATAAGCTAAACTTATTCAGAAAATACCACAGAAAACATGTTTCAGATTAGAAATCTTTCTCTACAGTTTTTTTTCCCCAAAAGTATCCAAAAGATATATGCCTTCAAAGCAAGGTAGCACAAATTAGAAATTGGTGTGAAGACAGAGCAAAGGACTAACAACATTAGGTACATAAACTAGAGTCAGAATTGAAATTAGTACATAAAATACCCTGACTTGGAAATGGTTGTGATCTTTATTTTCATGTTCTAGCCAATGCTTATTTCCTCTAAGTGTCCAGTCTTTACTAAAGCACAGTATTACATGTGTGTGAAGTACAAGAAATATTTATTTCTGAGTTCATAAAAGTTATGCTGGTCCATAATTCCTTATCTGAAGAAAGGTTTAAGACCAAATAAGTTTTAGATATCAATTTTTGTGTGTTTTGAAAAGGTTATAGGGTACCTTATTTATGTAATAAC
>NW_011439847.1:0-1622 GCF_000754665.1 Bison bison bison | reverse complement strand
TTTGCAATCCCATGGGCTGTAGCCCACCAGGCTCCTCTGTCCGTGGGATTTCCCAAACAAGAATACTGGAGTGGGTTGCCATTTCTTTCTCCAGGGGATTTTCCTGACCCAGGGATCAAACCCGTGTCTCCCACCTCAGTCAGATTCTTTACTGTTTGAGCCACCGGGAAGACCATATTAAGTATTTATTATGGGTCAAGTACTATGTAAGTACTTTGTATGGGCTCATCAACTTAATCATCATATCAATACTGTGGAATTAGTCCTATTATTTTCTCTGTTTTACAAATGAAGGAAAGATATTGAGGCTCAGAGAAGCTAAATAACTTGTGTCAAGTCATACTAAACTAGTCAAGAAATGATGTACTAGTCAAGAAAGGGCTAGGTCCTGGATGGAACTCTCATTTCACAGTCTTTTCTCTTAAGGAGATGTGGTGCAAAGAAATTATATGATAATTATTTCTTTAGCTTAAGCTCCATCACTGATTTTTTTAAAATAAATGACAACACTTAGAGAATCTTTCAAAAAGTCTTTAGCATAATAGCTTTTCAAGTAAACAAATATATGAATCAATTATTTAATTATAAATGCTATCTATATTCAAACTCTATAAATAAAGGTTAGCTCTATCTGAATATTTGTATTAAAAATGTAATTTTTTATAGGTAGGCATAATAAGGAATGTTTTATTTTTTAACTTCTTAAAATCTGAACTTTCATTTTAATCTGGATCTTTATATTTTAGAATAAGTCAGATTTTAAGAAGTTTGCAATTTTAAATTTTAAAATATTTTCTTATCTCTTAAGACAATCAATGGTCACATTTAGAAGCTATGGAGAGACCTATAAATGAAAACCATAAAATGATCTAGCAAATAATGTTAGCTCATATAGCACCTAACTGTTTACATACTCTTTGAGTGCATATGCTTTGAGACTAACAAAAACCCAGTGAAATGAGCAGGATAATCATTCCCATTTTACACTGGGATTCAGTGAGATTAAGTGACTTTTTAGACAATGCAAACAATAGTTATAAAATGGTTTCTAAACCCTAGCAGTCTAGATCTTGTACTTCATGATAATTGAACTATAATTTCATTTTACTAAGTAGGAAGATAGCATAAGAGAGTAGGTCTTAATTGTTCTCACCACCAAAAAACAAAAAGGTAACTGTGTTATGTTTATTAAGGTATATTTTAGACAGAGTAAAATTCACCATTTTAGATGTACAGATCTTTAAGTATGACAAAGGTATACAGTTGTATAACTACCATCACCACCTAGAGGACATTTTTTTCACCCCCAAAAGTGCCTCCACTTGTGAATTCAACCTTCTCCTCCCAACCCTACTCCTGGCACCACTGATCTGACTTCCATTCCCATAGCTTTGCTTTTCTAGAACATTATGTAAGTGGAATCAGACATATGCATACTTTTGTATCTGGTCCTGATTCATTCATGTATCAGTAGTTCATTCCTTATTTTTAAAGAACTATGTTCACATTTTTAAAATTTGACCCTCATTCTTAACCATTAATCCATTATTTATTTTTTTTTAATTTTATTTTATTTTTAAACTTTACATAATTGTATTAATCCATTATTTAGTAAGCCTAAT
>NW_011439846.1:0-1623 GCF_000754665.1 Bison bison bison | reverse complement strand
TGTGTGTGTGGACCTATAGTACTTAGGTCTCTCTCTATGTGTATATGTGTATCCATAGTATGTAGGTGTGCGTATGCACACACACACACACACACATATACATGTGTGGGTGCCTTTGTCCATCACATAGAATATGTAAAATGAACACTAGGCATTTTGATATTTGAGTTTGGAGAGAGGGGGAGGTCTGAGCCAGAGACCAAGATTCAGGAATTGGTAGAAACTGAGGTCATGGCAGCTGATGAGAATGTCTGAAGGTAATGGGATGATAAGAGAATCTAAGATTGAATCCTAGGCAACACCAAGGGGAACAGGACCCTTCCAAAGAAACTGGAGAGAAACCACCAGAGAGAAGGAAGAGGACTAGGAGACGGCTGATCTGGAAGTCAAGCTTCATTTGATGCTGGGGAGATAGGAGAAAATTCCAACTCATGGGAAACCTTCTCTGGGTTCTTTGGGACATGGAGGATTGTTGCTCTCTCAACCATGCAGGTGGAAGGGGGTAAGTATTCCAAATAGAAGGACCAGCAGAAGCAAAAGACTTAGGGGCATGGAGGCTGTGCACCGGCAGAGATGCCAGTAGGTAACTCTGGTCAGTGGGGCTGGGAGGAAGAGCTGTCCCTGGCCCAACAAGGAAGGCGTATGGATTTGATGCAGGAGTGGCCAAGCTATTAAAGGCACTACGCAGGGCGAGACGGACTACAGAAGCTGAGATTAGAAGCAATTAGGTAGGGTCTGAACTATCCAGGTGAGGAATGAGATAGTCTGGAATAAAGTAGTTGCCAAGGTAGTCAGAGGAGGAAGATGAATCAGAGCCAGCCTTTGTGGGGAGAAGACACGCTTTTGAGTGACTGATCTGATGTTGGGTTTGAGACAGCAGGCAAGACTCAGGCTGCCTCCCACTTTCCTGGTGTAGGTAACCAGGTGGATGATGGTGGATTAATGGAAGAACAGGAACCTGAGAGGGAGGACAGGCCAGCGAGGGTGATGCCAAGAGCTCCCAGGCTGCTCACTATGACTCAACAGATGTGGAGTCAGAAGACCTGAGGACAGCAAATGGCCCTCAGGGCTCAGAAGTGCCTCATCCACGTCTCAGAATCCTGATTCTGGAGACACGGATGTCACCCTTCAGGCTCTTTCTAGAATTCGATCTCACAATGCTTGTGAACACAGGTCACTCTGGACCTAGAATTTAAAAGGTCCTCGATAAGTATCTCCTTCTCCCTCTCCCTTCCTTGGAGACTCACCCTTTCACACTAAGGTCCCTCTCTGGAGAGCTCCTGCTGTGATGCCCTTCTCTATCTGAGTTGATATTTGCATATAGGTTCAGATTCAAGGACTAGCTGAGAAAACTCTTGGGAGGCCATAGGCCTGTGGGGGAGGAGTGGACCCTGAGGAAGAGAGGCTAGAGAACAGGCAAGTGTCCAGGTCATCAGTCAGGGAGGGGCCAGGAAGGAGAAGCCAATGAGTGTCTCCTTCAAAGAGCCCTCCCTCTTGACGGGACTGTGTGGTCAGTTTCCTTACTGGCCATTAGAGGAGACACTACAGCTCCCATTTGATAAAAGATCAAGCCAGTAGTGGCTCAAAAGGTAAAGAATCTGCCTGTAATGCAGGAGACGCAGG
>NW_011439845.1:0-1624 GCF_000754665.1 Bison bison bison | reverse complement strand
TCCAGGGTCTAGAAGGCAGGGGGGATCCCACAAAGAGTGGCCCTGTAATCATCACTGAAGGAAAGCTAATGTGGCTGGGGGAGAGGGCTTGTGGCTTCTGCCACTCTGAGGGCACCAGCCCTCAGAGGGACTGGCCAGTGGCCCCCGAGTGCCCGTCTCCACTCAGTCAACCCCGATTTTGGCATTTCTCCAGCCCAGGAATCTCACAGGAATTTTCCTGAATCCTCGCAGAGCCCTGCACCCGCTTGGTGGGCATCTCCAGAACTGCACCTCACCAACCCTGCTGTGGAAGGAACTTGTAAAACTCGTGGAATTCCTGGGAGAATTCCTGCCAAGAGCTTTGGTGGCTCTTCACTTCATCCTCCCAGCAACCCCACGAGCTGGGTCACTGGCCTCATTTGGTTAACTGAGGGCTGCAGAAGTATTTGCATCCATGAGGCTGTACCAGGAACACTTGCTCGTCTGCGGTTCATGCAAACCTTTGTTGAACGGCTACCTGGTGCTGCGCACTAGGGTAGATCTTTCTAGCACTTTGCACGTGTGCATTTGTATTTCTCCTGACTGCTTGTGTAGCATCTCTCTTTCTTTGCCAGAGAGGAGGAAACTGCCCTGCTCCCTGCTGTGTCCCAGCACAGCCACAGGATGGGGGCTGTCAGTGTCTGTCAGTACAAGGAACAGAGCCTAGAGACAGAAGGGGTGGTCTCTGCCCTCGATGGTTTTACAGGCTGATGAGGAAGGCAAACAAGGAAATAATGAGTAATTGCAAACTTCATCTGTAATGGTGGAGCCAGGGTCAGAAGCCAGCCAGGTACACCTGGCCCTTAACCTGTGTCACACGACCTTCTAACACACTTAGATGTAACTATGCCAGGTCCCCATCCAAGGCAGGGGTGCAAGTAGGAAGGGGTGCTGGAGGCAGCAGCAGAAGATGCCTTCTACCCTGCTGTGTCTGCGGAAAGTTCCAGGGGTCCCTCTCACTCTTGCTCCCAAGATCATTACCCTCGACCAGCAGCGTCTTCGCTCAGGGACTGACTCCAGCCCCCAGTAACCGTAGTAACACCTGCTCTGCTCCCAGTGGGCCCACTAAGCAGCTGGGGTTCCACCGGAACAAGAGCAGCCCCCAGAATCTCTCTGGGGGGCATCTTAAGGGGGCTACAGTCGCCACAAAGGCATCCAACCATGGTGCGAGAGCTGTTGAATACAAGTGCAACCCAGCCAAGGCGCCTCCTGCGGGGAGGCCCAGCATGGAGGCCTCCCTGGAGGCAGAGGCCGCCTTCAGCACAGTAAAGATGGTGGTTTTACAACTAAATGGGCCCTGAACTTCCTCCTTTGCTGTTGTTTAGTCACTCAGTCCTGTCCCACTCTTCGCACCCCATGGACTGCAGCACGCACGCCAGGCTTCCCTGTCCTCCACCATCTCCCGGAGTTTGCTCAAACTCAAGCCTATTGAGTCGGTGACGCCATCCAACCATCTCAACCTCTGTCACCCTCTTCTCCTGCCCTCAATCTTTCCAAGCATCAGGGTCTTTTCCAATGAGTCAGCTCTTCCCATCAGGTAGCCAAAGGATCGGAGCTTCAGCTTCATCAGTCCTTCCAGTGAATATTCAGGGCCCATTTAGTTGTA
>NW_011439844.1:0-1624 GCF_000754665.1 Bison bison bison | reverse complement strand
CTTTCCATGGAATTTTCCAGGCCAGAGTACTAGAGTGGGGTGCCATTGCCTTCTCCGTTATTCTTCTAATTGCCTTCAAATCTGGAGGTGCTGGGCCAATAAGGAGAAAGATGATGAAAGATTTGGCCAATTGCTTTGTACCATCTTCTGAATACAGTTTGAATGAATGATCCTCCCAACTGTGTGTTTTATCTTCCACAAGGGAACTTGGGTTTGTAAGTTTAATCAATTAACTTAATTAAGGTGATAAATTGAAGGAATCTAAAGTTTTTTGTTTTGGCGGGGGAGGGAGAAGGGAAGTGCTGCTGATGGTGATTTTATTTAAATTTCTTGGCCTTTTTTCCCCCCCAGCAGGTTAGTGTGATTTACAAGTAATGCCGTTATTGACTTGGGGGTGGGGTGGGGCAAAGAAAATTATCTCAGTACTTGGATGTTGGCTCCTGTTATCTTATCAGCACTATAGAAACTTTAACTTTGAAGTTCATGTAACATTCAAATTTCTTCCAGAAATAAGAGGAGTGTTTTACTACTACATGGATTTACGTTATAATTTTATTTCTGTGGTACTATTTTTAAAAAGTGATGTAATAACAGGGCAGACTCTCAAATTTAGTCCAGTGCTAAAACAAACATGTGTAAGCCTGAATGAGGTAAATCAGGTTGTTTGCTTTATTTAATATGGAGACAAAGGAAAATGATTTCAAAACCGCCTCTTTCTCTAAAAGAGAGAAAGCTGGACTAATAAAACCTGGTTATGGATCTCTCTGGGGTAGGATTTCCAAGGTTGAAACTGTTGTTAGGGGAAATCTTGTTCATTATGGCCGTGTGTGTGCCTTTGCTTCTTAAGGTTTAGGATTCATTATACAGAGAGGGCTACTGTGAACCATTCCTTCTTAGCAAGCTTTCCTTTTTCCATTTTCTTAAATTTCAGACAATAGACTGGATTTGACTTTATGTAAGTCCTCTGTACTCGACCATGCTTTCAGTGGTTCTTCGTGACCAATACCCAAGCTGCCTTCATTCTGAAACTCAGCCCTAACAGATATTCTTGGATCTTTGGAAGGAGAAATGATCTGGGGTCAGAGGAAACGAGTTCTATTCTACTCCTAGCAGCACTGAACTATAACCCTGCTATAAGGCAAGCATTGTGCTAGGTACTAGATACAGGCAGGGAATGGGGGTGAATAAGCAGGGTTCCTACCCTCCAGAAGAAGCTGAGCTTACAGACATAGTAACATGATGATTGCAGTTCAGAGTGATAAGTGTGATGAGGGAGATAAGCTCAGGGTACTATGGGGGCACCAAGCAGGGGCCCTTGCTCCTCGGGTGTGGGGGAGGGGATGAGGCTCCTAGGAGATGAGGATCTGGGAGGAACCTCAGAGATGAACCAAGAGACCCAGAAGAGAAACAAGAGATGAAGACAGAGGGACTCAAGAGGCTTTTTATTTCTAGTGTTGTTATTGCTGAATGGGTCAAAGTTGCTTTCTTTTTATATCTGTAAAAAAAGAATGTTGCTGTTGTTTAGTCGCTAAGTCGTGTCTGACTCTTTTGTGACTCCATGGACTGCAGCCCACCAGGCTCCTCTGTCCATGGGATTCTCCAGGCAAGAATACTGGAGTGGGTT
>NW_011439843.1:0-1625 GCF_000754665.1 Bison bison bison | reverse complement strand
CTCAGGATATTTTTTTATTTCTCTTTTGATGCATTGGTTGGTCAGTAGTGTATTTTTTGATCTCATATTTGTGAATTTTCAAATTTTCCTGGTGTTTTCTAGTTTCATACCATCATGGCTAGAAAAGTTGTACAATATGATTTCAGTCTTCCTAAATTTATTAAGACTTATTTTGTCATCTAATATATGATCTATCTTAGAGAATGTTGCATGTGCATTTATTAAGCATATGTATACTGTTGCTTTTGGATGAATATTCTATAAATATTTGTTAACCCACCTGGTTTAATGTGTCATTTAAGGGCTGTGTTTCCTTATTACTTTTCTGTGTCAATGATATATCCAATGATACAAGTGATATTAAAGTCCTTTACTAGACTGGGACACCTTCCTGAAGATACTGGTGCTCTGGACCATAGCAAAGGGAAAGTCCAAAGATGGAAACTGCGTCCTTGGTTAGTGTTCCAGCTCTCTCCTAAATGCGTGTGTTAAATTGGATGCCTGCCCTTCAGGCTGAGTTTTTATTTTTATTAACCTATTTTTTAAATAACTTATTTAATTCTTTATTTTTGGTTGCACTGCATCTTCGTTGCTGCACACAGGCTTTCTCTAGGCGTGGCAAGCGAGGGCTGCTCTTTGTTGCAGTACGTGGGCTTCTCATTGCAGCGGCTTCTCTTGTTGCAGAGCACAGGCTCTAACTGCATGGGCTTCATTAGTTGCGGCATGCAGGCTCTAGGGCTCAGGGGCTTCAGGAGTTGTGGCATTCAAGCTCAGTAGTCATAGCTCAGAAGCCCCTAGAGCATGTGGGCTCAGAAGTAGTGGAACACAGGCTCAGTTGCTGCATGGCATATGGAATCCTCCTGGACCAGGAATTTAACCCATGTCCCCTGCATTGGCAAGTAGATTCTTAACTCCTGTACCACTAGGGAAGTTCTGAGTTTTTAATATAAGCAGGAAAGCCTCCTTCATTTTTTAAGTCTGGAATGTCTCTTAGCTGGGCCCTGGGGTTCAAGTACATGACCTCTTTGAGAGGGCTTTCCCAGATCTCTATAGTCTTGTGGGTCTCAAGATAGGAACACCAATGGTTTTCAAAGTTTGATTTTTTTTTTCTTAGGGATTAATCTCTCAAGTGTGTGGGATGCCCACTGTGGGCTTCAAAACCTCAGCTGCTCAAGAAGAAACTCCAGGTTTTGAGTTCCTTCTCCATTATGGGTTGTTGCACCACTAGTGGGGTTTATGGTGGGATTGCATCCCAGCCTCTTGCACCCACTTTGATATGGTTTTCTTGTGTACCCATTGTGTAGTCATCATTCACCCAGGCCATGGGGCTTATTTGACAGGAAATTCTTGAATATAAAGCTGTAGACTTACTGTGTCTGAGGGAGGAGGTGAGTTTGGGATTTTCTTATGTCACCATTTTGAACTGAGACTTCTGTTTAACATTTTGAAAAGATTTATAATCTCTTGCAATAACAAGCCTGTAAAAATCTTTTTAAAAAATTTAACTGTCATTAATACTGTGAAGTGAAGTCGCTCAGTCGTGTCCGACTCTTTGTGACCCCATGGACAGTAGCCAACCAAGCTCCTCCGTCCATGGGATTTTCCAGGCAAGAATACTGGAGTGG
>NW_011439842.1:0-1626 GCF_000754665.1 Bison bison bison | reverse complement strand
CTTCCTCACTGCCTCTGCCTCACTGTTCTGTCTTGCTATAGTTTTTTTTTTTTTTTTTTAATTCATGGAAAACTCTATTGGGAGTATTTGAAAAATTATAAATATTTCAGTCATATAACGACTGATGCCAAATTGAGAAGTAATTTAGTTATATGAATAATACTTTTCTAGGTTCATTTATGTTTTCATTGAACTGACTAATCAGACTTTTTGCCATTGAGTATATATAATTCTAGGCTTTACTATCTTAGTAATTTGAATGTCACCACCTCAATGGACACGAGTTTGATCAAGCTCCAGGAGTTTGTGATGGACAGGGAAGCCTGGGGTGCTGCAGTCCATGGAGTCACAAAGAGTCGGACACGGTTGAGCGACTGAACTGAACTGAATTTGAAACATCTTACTCCTTTTCTGACTATAGCAAAGCTCAGGTTTTACTACATATGTTTTGCTGTTGAAGATTTTCATCTGTGTGTCAAGCATCCTTTGGCTTTATTTTCAGCTGGGTAAGAAGGCTCACCTCATTGTAAGTGGCTTAGACAGGCGTCATTCCTAAGTCACCTACAACCTCAGTGTTGGGCCTCAATAGAGGGACTCTGATCAGCTCCAAATCAAGAGAATAGAGGTTATTTCAGAAGAATCCAGACGTTAAACTGAAAATGTGTCTAAATTAAGCAAAATTAACAAAACTTATAATTTTTTTCTTTAAAGATATGACTTCTCTCATATTTTACCTCTAGGTTGCTTATTTTATCTCTCATTGTGACAAATTTCTAGTTTTATAAAAGTATTGAACTTTGCTTATATAAGATTATAATTCAAGTGACCCTTTTTGCAAATAAAACAGAGACTGTGACATATGTTTTCAACTAGACATCAGACCCTCCTGATGGCAGCTCACACTAACTGCACACATACTCAAGTATAATCCAGTTGCACTGTAGGGCTAAGGTAAGAACAACAACACTTACTTTTCCCATGTAATCTTTATAACACATGCCTGGAAATATCATCATTCCCATTTAGAAGATGAAAAACCTGAGTCTTCAAGAAGTTAAGTATCAAAGCCAAGATATTAAATAACTCAGCTTACTTAAAGCAGTCAGGGTTATCATCATATTGAGTCTGGCTTCAGAGTCTGCCCCCTTAACCACTACACATACTGCTGAGAGGTTCGATCTTTTCTCTTGTGTAGTTCTTTAATGGGTGATCCTCATAGTCATAAGTTAAGAGGCAAGTTGAGCTAGGATTAGCTTCTCTCTTTGAAAATAGACACACCCTAAGAGAAATTCAGTCTTTTGCCATAATGTCACTGCCACTGCTAGAATTGGAAAACAAACACATGCAAAAGACAGAATCCTAAGAATAAATTTAGTCACTCTTAAAAGGAAATCACATGATTTTTTTGACAATTTTATCTTAAACAAGATAGTTACTCAAATATTAAAATCAAATGTTATAATGTCATACGACTTTTCTTCAAATTTTGGAAGTAAAATAGCTAAGTCTATGTAACTGCCATTAAGTAGAAAACATAACTTCTGAAATATACTGAAAATTATTACATTTTGAAGAGAAAGATTTCAGAAGGAAATTATTTAGATCATATAATTTTTAAATAAAAAT
>NW_011439841.1:0-1601 GCF_000754665.1 Bison bison bison | reverse complement strand
CCACTCTCATTCCCTGCTCTGTGCCCCGGAGCCTAGTCCCTGAAGATTGCCCCTCCTGAGCTTCTTTGCATTCTGTCTTCTGCTTGGGTGTGGCCCATGGGAGGTACCAGCAAGGTGAGGCGGCAGGAGGAAAGAGAGGCTGGGATATTCTTTATTCTCTTCCTGCTGTGGTGATGTGTCTCTAGAAGTTGCTATTTCCTCTTTGGAGACAACTCTAGCAGGCCGCCTCCCCTTAATGATTCTGGGGCAAACTGGGTTCATTCACTTTCATGTCCCCTCAGCCCCAGGGACTGTAGTAGGTGTTATCACTAATGTCCAATCAGGAAAACAAAAAGCCCTTGATGTTTTAAGAACAGAAGGATTTAATGCAGGGGATTTGTTACAGTGCTAATTGGAAGGACTGTGTTGGGGGAGGGGGGAGACATCAATGTTGGAGCAAAAAGGAGAAAGTGTGTGTGTGTGTCTGTGTGATATACAGGAGCAATTGAAGATTTCCTAAGTTCACTGATTGCTAGCTAAATGGTTGTGGGTCATTTCAGAAAATCTGAGCCTGGATAGAAGGACAGGAAGGGTGGCATGAATGTATAGAAAAAGAATTTGTTTTTTAATTTAGGCAAACTAGGGCCTATAGGCCAAATCCAGTTGCCACCTGTGTTTATCAATAAAGCTTTATTGAAACACAGCTCTACTCACTTGCTTATGTATTGTCTATGGTTGTTTTTTCCCCCTAGAGTGGGCCCTCCGGAGTTGTAATGACAGAGACCTTATGGCCACAAAGCCTAAAATGTTTACTCTCTGATCATTTACAAAAAATATCTGCTGATTGCTGCTTTAGACTATTGTGCAGAGTTTCTCAAGAATTAAGATCCTTAGCAGAAGGAATCTTAGGAATCATCTTGTCTCATTTTATAGTTGAGGAAATGAATACCCATATTCTCCTGGCTAGCTTAAATCTGTAGTTTAAAAAAGACACATAGGAGAAAAACTAGAGGGAATTTGGAGAATAAAATCAACAGTTTTTAAATGTCCTTTGAGGAAAGTCAAACTTTCATGATATAGGTTAGAAAATTAAAAGTGTGACAGCAATTAGCTATGGATTATGAGAAAATGAGCTGAACTGTAATTCTGTATTTCCACATAAGAAAGCTTTTCCCAAATGTAAATTGGTCAGATGCTGGAATTGGGTTTCTAAAGGAGTTCGGGGCCTGGTGACCTTTTAAACAGGGTTGGGACAGCTGCTTCAAGCGGCTTAGGTGAAGGTTGACGTGCTTTCTGAGGCAGTACCCAAACTTGCTCTTCATTCACTCACCACCAAATGGTCAGCAGGAAGGCAGGGACCCAAGGCAGGGTAGGGCAATACGGCATGCTGTCTGCCCTGGTGTGTGCTCACACACACAGTATTCTGTTCTCTGTACCCTTGGCCATGCTGAAAATTATCTTGAGGCTAGTCAGCTATCAGATGTTGATGCCAGCATTTGTCATCTGGATTGTAGGAGCTCCTTGAGCTTACTGATTCTGAGATCAGAGTGGTGGAGGTTTCATCTTAGTCCCTGAAAAAAATATCTTCAGTGGTAATTTGGAGCAGTTGTAGATTCAAATTT
>NW_011439840.1:0-1626 GCF_000754665.1 Bison bison bison | reverse complement strand
TTATCCATGGGTAACTTAGCAGTGCTCTGCTTGAGACCCCCGGCCAGGACCTCATCTCCATTCCCCCTTCTCCCTCCCCTCCCACTCCTATGTCCCTGCACCAAGAACAGGGCTGGCCCTGGGGGGCCCTCAGTCGAGGCTGATGCCACTGAACTTGAACTCCACAGGTCAGCTACGGAGCCAGCAGCATGGTGCTCAACGCGAGGCGGCTCTACCCCTCTTTTCTGCGCACCATCTCTAGTGATAAGCACCAGGTGGACATCTTGGTGCTGCTGCTGCAGAGGTTCGGGTGGGTCTGGATCTCCATCGTGGGTGGCGAAGGTGACTACGGGGAGGTAGGGATACAGGAGCTGGAGTACCAGGTCACCCGGCAGGGCATCTGTATTGCCTTTAGGGACATTGTGCCTTTTTCTGCCCGACCGGGCGATGAGCGGATGCAGAGCATGATACGCTGCCTGGTCCAAGCCAGGACCACCGTTGTAGTGGTTTACTCCGGCAAACAGCTGGCCAGGGTGTTCTTTGAATCCGTGGTGCTGGCCAAACTGACTGCCAAGGTGTGGATCGCCACAGAAGACTGGGCCATCTCTAGTCACATCAACAGTGTGCCTGGGATCCAGGGCATCGGCACAGTGCTGGGCGTGGCCATCCCGCACAGGCATGTCCCTGGCCTGAAGGAGTTTGAAGAGGCCTATGTCCAGGCCGACAAAGGAGTTCTCAGGCCTTGCCCCCAGGGCTCCTGGTGCAACAGCAACCAGCTGTGTACAGAATGCTGGGCTTTCACGGCACAGGCAATGCCCACGCTAGCAGAGTTCTCCATGAGCTCTGCCTACAACGCATACCAGGCTGTCTACGCTGTGGCCCATGGCCTCCACCAGCTCCTGGGCTGCTCCTCTGGAGCTTGTTCGAGGGGCCGGGTCTATCCCTGGCAGGTAAGGCACTTACCGGCCACTGGCACCCACTGTCTGCCTTCCTAAGGCAGGCAGTGTGGTTACTCTTCAGCTACCCTAAATGCTGGGGGTGGGGGGCAAAGGGTGACCGCTAGAGGCTGATCCCTTCTCTGAGGCTCCCTTTGGTTTTCTCTGAGCTGTGGCTCTACCCACCCACCAGGCCTGGGATCCAGGGCTTGAAAGCTCTGGAAAGGGCTGCCTTCTTAGAGACTTCTCTCACTCAGGAGGCTGGTTAGGAGGGTCAAGGGGCCTTCTAGGAGGGGAGGTGGGCTGAGGAAGGGACCAGAACTTCCAGGCAGGCTGAAATGCCCCAGGTAGAAGCTCAGCAAGGCCCCATGCACTTGCTTCCTGGGCCATCTGGGTCTGGAAGGACGCAGGAGGAGCAGCCAGTGTCATTGGCACCAGCTCCGTTATCCCCGTTTGTTTCAGCTTCTGGAGCAGATCCGCAAGGTGAAGTTCCGTTTACACAAAGACGCTGTGACATTTAATGACGATGGCAATACCCTCAGCAACTATGACATAATCACCTGGGACTGGAGCGGCCCCAACTGGACCTTCAGGGTCATCGGCTCCTCCTCTCCATTTTCAGTGTTGCTGGACATAAATACGACCAAAATCCGGTGGCATGGAAACGACAACCAGGTAACAGGGACGTGGTCACTCACCAAGTGACTGCCTG
>NW_011439839.1:0-1627 GCF_000754665.1 Bison bison bison | reverse complement strand
TTTTTTTTTTTTTTTAATATCTTCATAGCTAGTGTGTGTTCACATAATGAACTTACTATAGTGGCCAACATAATGGAATTGTGTGCCAGCTAGGGGTACCCTGTTGCATAGTTTTCTAGGTTTCCTTGGGTGCATGCTATCTTCCGCATAGCATACATTGCAGAAAAATTAAGAGTAAGTCATTTTAAGTCATTGGCAGGGTCTGGCTTACCGTTTTTCTCTGCTTCCTCAATTTAATGTTGCATATAATTCAAATTCGGGCTCTTCAAATAGTTGTCCTAGATGCAGGATCTTATTAAAGAGAAACATGATTAAAGCTTTGTCCACCTAAGACTACTGTTTGATCATTTTGACTTAACTAATGAAACAACTGGTCAGTTCAGTTAAATAATTGTCTTTATTTTCCTACATAATTTATTATTTGCCTGACCATGGCAGGGGAGGGGCTTAAGGCATGATATGGCTATGACCATCATGAAAAACTTGGTAGAAATAAGAAATTTGAGATGTGTATATCAATAATCCAGTATTATTATCAGCACTAGAATGAATAAGATTGCTAAAGAT
Organism: Bison bison bison; assembly: GCF_000754665.1. Taxonomy (NCBI): domain Eukaryota; kingdom Metazoa; phylum Chordata; class Mammalia; order Artiodactyla; family Bovidae; genus Bison; species Bison bison. The sequence continues at coordinate 1,060 of NW_011439839.1, read as the reverse complement.
GAGCTAGTCATTTGCAAATAGAGTTGAACACATCTTCAAAACCATGGGTACATGAAATGAAGACATATGGCTAAATTGCCTAGTATAATTTAATTTTCACAACTTACTGACCTAAACAGTTTACTAAAAGAACCAAATGCTGTCACTTGGAGATAGCTGCTGTGGTCTCCGCCATTGTCTGTTGAGATCACTAGGTGTTCAAAGAGTGCTCAAACGGTGAGTGCTACTGTGTGCAGAAGTTGGAAGAAACTGAAATTCATGATTTCATAGTCAGAACTTGCAAAAGCACTGCAGAGACTTAAAAAAGTATTCAGTACTGTTTTGTAATTAAATCACATTCTTCATATATAATTTTACACTTTGGGAAATACGGCTGTGTTGAATATCAGCACTGGTGATGAAAACAGACTGTGTACACAGTTTGGGTTTTATATAAATACTTTAAAATACTGGCTTTCTTCTATTAAAATAGATGAATACTATCCAGGTTTTTACAAGAATTTTAGCATAAAAGCAAAATTACCGTCATTTTCCATTTTGAAAAGAGATGTGAAGATCTCATAAAAAACTGTAAAGCGCAGTATATGCTAGAGAGTTACGAAAGGAAAATGGAGACGCCAGTGCAGGTAAACCTCACTTTGGGGATACTCAGGAACTTTTTGTAAAGAGGTACAGTGATATTTTCTTACGTGACACCTGACCTAATGTGTTTTTCATTGTATGTCCACTGGATACTGAGCTCCTAAATAGCAGAAAACTCTGTAACAAGTTATTCAGCCTTTGCTATTCTGTAATATACATTTGCCGAGTGATCAGATCAGACCTCTTTGTTGTGAGTCACATCTTTTGCTGTACGAACATCTCATCTTGGGAAACTTAAATAATGCCTTTACCAAGATGAGAAGAGGGAACTCTTGTTCCCTCTTCTTTTGTTGGTGAGTTCTAACAGCTTATAGGTAATGGGACCCCACTCCAGTACTCTTGCCTGGAAAACCCCATGAACAGAAGAGCCTGGTAGGCTGCAGTCCATGGGGTCGCTAAGTCAGACACAACTGAGCAA
>NW_011439838.1:0-1628 GCF_000754665.1 Bison bison bison | reverse complement strand
TGGAAAATACTTTGTATTTTGAGTGAAAAAAGCCTGGATTTGAGTTCTGTCTTTACCATTTACCCAGCTTGCTAATCAGTCAAATTATTGAATATTCTTTGAGTATTTTTAATAGTTTCCTAATCAATATAATAGGAACAATAGGTGCGTTCTTCAGAGTATTAGAAAGATTAAATGAGATAATGTGTACGAAAATAGACTCAGTAAATTTTTTTGCCCACACACACATCAGGTTTAAACATTTTAATTCTTAGTGCATTTGTACTCTGACCCTTCTGTTTCATTTTAACTTTATTTCCCTCTTAATCTCTTAACCCAGTCATTCAGTTCATTGAAGAGACCAACCTACCTTTACTTAAGCCAACAGTCTTGAAGTGTTCCCGGTATTTGTATGACCAAGCCCCTTCTCGGTGCCACTCTCCTCAGCTTTAACGTCATTTCCTCAGTGAAGCCAGTAGTGTATATACCCTTTTCCATATTATGTAATTTCTCCTGTGAATTCATAGTACTTGGTACATATTGATGTAAATATCAATTATCTACTCTCAGATTTCTTTATCATTATTTAAATACCTTTAAAAAAATCTTTTGCCAGAGTGAAGAGAACTAGGTTTTAACCTGATTTTCAGTACGGTAGTCTGATATATACCCAATAAATGTGCATAAATGAATCAGAAAGTCAGTATTTTAGGCCCCATTTATTCTTGCTCTATTTGACTTTCTGTTGTAAAGCCCATCTAGACCTACATTTGATTATTGTTGAAAGAGGGCAATCGATTAATCTAAGTAATTTCTATGTATCTTTCTAAGCATAAAATTCCACAACTAGGGCTCTCTCATCGTTTCTTCGTTCATTTTTCTCCTTACAGGAATGCTTCTCACCTCCCTCATTCTATACCCTTTTTATTGTCTTCTCTGTGAGGCCTTCTCAGATGACCAAATCTATTTGGTTGTTTAGTCTTTACAGTCAGTAGATCTTTAAGTTTGTTTTCTTAAATTCTTTTCTGTTATGTCATTTTACATCTTGGTTCCTCATCTAGTTTGTGAGTTCTTAGTGTGTTTTAAATTTCTGTTCTATCAGCCACATGTGAATCAGTGAAGTTAGAACACACCCTCTCACCATATACAAAAATACACAAAAATAAACTCAAAATGACTTAAAGACTTGAACATAAGACATTATACCATAAAACTCCTAGAAGAGAACTTAGGCAAGACATTCTCTGACATAAACATACCAAGGTTTTCTTAGGTCAGTCTCCCAAAGCAGTAGAAATAAAAACAAAAATAAACCTTGTGCACAGCAAAGAAAACCATAAACAAAATGAAAAGATCACCTATGAAATGGGAGAAAATATTTGCAAACTATGTAACTGACAAGGGCTTAATTTCCAAAATATATAAAAAACTCATAAAACTCAACAAGATAAAAATGGGCAAGATATACAGATGGCCAGTAGGCACACAAAAGGATGCTCAATACTGCTAATTATTAGAGAAATACAAATAAAAACTGTAATGAGGTGCCACATCATACCAGCCAGAATGGCCTTCATTAAAAAGTCTACAAATAACAAATGCTGGAGAGGGTGTGGAATAAAGGAAATCCTCCTACACTTTTGGTGGGA
>NW_011439837.1:0-1628 GCF_000754665.1 Bison bison bison | reverse complement strand
TCAGTCGTGTCTGACTCTTAGCGACCCCATGGACTGCAGCCCACCAGGCTCCTCCATCCGTGGGATTTTGCAGGCAAGAGTACTGAGTGGGGTGCCATTGCCTTCTCCGTCTGTTCCCTTTACCATGGTCTTACAGACACTCATCCTTCCTCGCCTATTTCAATGGCCTCCTGACTGGTCTCCCTGCCTTATGTTTCTTCCCACTTAATCCATCTTCTGGACTCCAAGAATTAAGAGTGTAATAGTTTCTCTCTTAATCTCAGCAGCCTCTGCATTGTATTGAGCACAGACTCCAAGATCTGTGAAGCTGTCTTCTCTCCTCATCTCTTGTGGTTACTCTTCTTCCCCTGACAAGCTGTGCTCTAGCTCAGCTCAGAGGCTGACTTTCCACAAAAAAGTGAAGCTTTCCCACTGCCAGACCTTTACACAAGCGGTTCCTTCTGCCTTCACTCCCTAGTGTACAGCCACCTGGAGTCTAGCGTCTTCCTCACATTGTTAAGTAGTTGATGACAACCCTGCTGTTCCTGCAAGACTGAACATTGAAAACCGAGGACAGGAGGAGGGGTAAACTGCGAATTTGAGATTAACATATACATATGATTGTATATAAAACTGATGAACAAGCACCTAGTATATAGCACAAGGAATTAGAGTCAATATTTTGTAATAACCTATAATGGAAAATAATCTGAAATAGAATATATGTGTATATACACATATATGTAACTGAATCACTTTGCTGTACACCTTAATCATTATAAAAATCAACTATACTTCAACTTAAAAAAAAAGAGGACATGTCTTACTCACCCACGAGTCCCCATCACCTAAACTTACTAAGAACATGGTAAATATGAAGAAATAAAGAAATGAATCCCCTTTCTGATTATTTTTCAGGATGCAGAATATTTTTGCACTGCTAACACAAATACTTTCATGAAACTTTCAAAGTGCTAGACTGTAGCGATTTCAGAGTCTTATTTTTTGATTAAGAAAAGCACCAGCGGTAAGATTATATGCAGGAACATATGATTTTTTTCCCATGAGTTATTTTTAAAAGTGATTTGTAAGTCACCAAAGTGAAACAACTCAAGATTTTAAACTGACTCAGGATTGAAAACTTTTAGCTTTTTGGTTCCTTGTTTCCATCTAAGGTGCTCCTGCACCAGCAGTGCCCCTGTGAGAACCCATGAATTCTGCCCAGTTGAGAGGATGAAACGCCTGCTGTTGTGGAGCATCTCTATTCAGATGAGGATCGCTAGGCTTACATTTGGGATGCATCATCAGGAACTGGAGGACTCTGCAACCTAGGGCTAAAAATAGGCCACATAACAAAGGAAAAAGAGGCTGGGAGAGAATCTAGGCTAGCAGTTGGCCTGAGAACAGGAAAAAAATTCAGTTATAGAATAGTCCCTGCTGCCCAGCCCACAACCAAAGTAGGAAATGATTTCAACAAAAGGGTGAATATGTAGAAGTTTCTCCACCATTTGGGTGACGTTCTGAAGACTTGCTCCTAATGCGGTGATAAAATGTGCTAGGCTCTCTTATCCACTACAGTCTTTGCAGTTGTCACAACTTTAAGCAACAGTGTTGAAGAGGTGGTCAGAATATAGAAAACACACCATTTC
>NW_011439836.1:0-1629 GCF_000754665.1 Bison bison bison | reverse complement strand
CCTGCCTGTAAAGCCTTAATAAGCCCTATTCAGTGCAACCCAAGCATCTGTTTGCATACCATGACTGGTAAGAAAGGTAGGTCAGTTGATCCTTACCTACAAGTGATTTCAAACAGAGTTGAAATATAACTTTTTTTTTCCTTAGCAAACTCATATACAGACAAATGACATTAGATATTTACAATTGGAACAGTCTGTTCCAAAGCATTTATAAAAGTGAAGTTTATAAGTTTATAAAAATATGATCAAATATTTAAAGTGTTTTGGGGTACTACATTTACTTCAAATACCATGTTACAGCAGGAATTCTGATGTTTCCATGTCCATGTCTGTGAACTAACAATTGATCTTCTGTGCGAATAAGGTGTCTCACATTCAAGTACAAGTATGTTTACTAATTATCTGTGACTATTTTCTGAATAGATGGGGTCACTATTTGTGATTCAGCTGAACCATTCATTTAGCTAGGGTGATATCTTAGTTAAGGAGATTGCATCTGTCAGGGTCAGAAAGGTCTAAACATGCCAGCAATGATGTTAATATCAGTGTATTTATCTATGATTTATATTTTAACATTTCTAAGTAGAAGGATGGATGCTGCAACTATATTTTGAATGAACAGAAATGCTGGTAATCCTTCAATGTAATCTCTCTATACAAGGAATTATCATTTATTAACACTTTGCTATAAAATTGTATCATACCGATCATACAATCCTATTTCTCTAATTTCAATATTTTTATATATATATAGATGAGTCACTAACAGGAACATACTTGTTAGAAAATCTTCTCAGTGGAAATCAGCTTTTAAAATAACATTTTAAATGCTACTAAACACTACTTTTCAAAACACTGACTCATGTGTTGCTGCTGAACCAACAAAGAGCCAGTAATAGCTTAATTCAAACCAGTGATAAAATACAATTCATAAAGATCAAAACCAAACTCTCTGAGTAAATATTCCATCTGTGCCCCTCTTCAGTGTATTTCTATACTCCAGGGATAGGCTTTTTTGGTGAAGCTTGCATTAAAATTATTTTCAGTGATGATTTTTTTCTGATCTTCTTTTGGGAATGAACTAAGAAAACACTCACTAACCTCCCTCTTTGTCATGAATTTTGTATTCTCAGAGGACTAGGTGACAAATATTGACACAATTTTACAGTACTCATGTACAAATCCATGTCTGCAACTGAGTTTTGCAATAAGGATTTTTCGTTGCTCTCGGAAATTGTCCATAATGTAATATTTATTAGTGTAGAGTAAAATTAACAATATTTACTAATATCAATCATACGTAATGCAAACCCTGTGTAGAAAATTAATACAATATTAACATTTCATAATTCCTTTTAAAATGCCTCAATTTAAGGAACTATTTTGAGGGGCTAACTTTCAAACATTCATTCCTGCCAGTGGTGACTTGTGGAAGAATGTGACAAAATGAGTTTACACACACATGAACATCCTTCATTGCAGCACTGCTTACAGTGGTAAAGACATGGGAGGACCCAAGTGTGCATTAACAGATGAGTGGATAAAGAAAATATGATACATATCACAAATCTATCTATCTAGCCACACACACACACACACACACACACACACACACACACACAACACAAT
>NW_011439835.1:0-1630 GCF_000754665.1 Bison bison bison | reverse complement strand
CGGTAGGTGAGGGAAAAGGAGGACTTTAGGACGGAAGTGAGTCTGGAGCTCAGGACAGAGGTTCAAGCTGGCAAAGAAAATTTGATGCTGTATTTCCTGTTGGCTCCCTCCCTATTCTCAGTCAGACTTCCTCTGAGTAGCTTTATCCATAGTCTCCACTTCCTTACCTCCTCAGCTCAACCCTCTGCACTCTGGCCTCTGTCCCTGCCACTTCCCTGAAATGTCTCGGGCAAAGGGCACTCAAGGCCCTTTATGATTAGCCAAGTCCAGGCCTTTGACCCTTGCCTGGCTTGACTTGCATCCAGTCACACTGTGAGCCATCCCTGCCTTTAATGGCTCCTTAGCCCCCTGTCTCTCTGGTCCCTCTGTTGTTCCCAAGTCCTTAGGCCAGTCCAGAAATGATAACATTACCCAGGCTTCTGACCTTAGTCTTCCTGGATTCCCTCTGTGTCTCTTAGAAAAGGAGGAGGCCTCCCCTCTTTCATCAAGACAGTGCATTGCCTTTCTGCTTCATTTCAGGTACCCCCTCCTCCAGGGAGCCTTCCCTGACCCCTCAGGGGTCAGGGGTCAGGGGTCCGCTTCTCCTCTGTTTCTCCTGGAGCTTATTGTGGGTATGGTGGCACTTAGAACCCTACGTATTTACCGGTCTCCTCAGCCTAACAGTGCTGGAAGGACAGGGTTATGACAAAGTACCCTGTGATCTAGGACAAAGATTGCTTTCTCCAGTTCAGGTGAAAGCCACACTCCATAATGAAGGTACTTCCCCCTGATTGTGAGTCTTTTAGTAGATCATTCATTTCTCACTGGGTCTGAGGGCTGTGAAGTCTGGTATAGTGTCTTCTGTGAACAGAAGGAATTCATATAACTGTAAAGATTTAGTAATTGTCTCCATCTTTTGAAAGGAAAAACATCTGAGAACTTAAGAATATGAATTGCTTCAGAAGAGCTTCTGAAGACCTGCATTGCCTGGTAACTTGGTTCTCCACTCCTTTGTCCCTAAACCTGTTCCCTGTGCCTCACATTTTGTGATTCCAGAATTCTGGGTTTGACATTACAACCACCTCATGATGAAGCGCAGCAGCGTTCTCCTGGGCTCAGCTGTGTGTGCCCTTGGAGGCAGCAAATGGGCTGAATGGAAGACAAGCCTCTGCCTTTGCATCCCTTTCTCCTGCTGCTGTCATTTAGTCGCTTTGTCACGTACAACTCTTTTGTGACCCCATGGGCTGTAGTCTGCCAGGCTCCTCTGTCCACGGGATTTCCCATGGAACATCCTGGAGTGGACTGCCCTTTCCTTCTCCAGGGGATCTCCCAACCCAAGGACTGAACCCACGTCTCCTACGTTGCAGGCAAATTCTTTGCCACTGAGCCCTTTTTCCCACTGACCTGGAGTGAAAAAGAAGAGGTCGGCAGAGACAGCAAAGCATACACAGCTTGCTTCTAGAATTTCAGTAAGGTTTGGGCGGTTAATGTCACTAAACTCTCATGCTTCACTTTCTGATGTCTTTTTCTACCCTTTTGAATTCTTTGTTTTTGTCTTTTCTCTCAGTTCCAAATCCACTTTATCTTTTTTGGCAGGTGAAACAAAGACAAGAAAATGTTGAATCACTTTCTTCTCAGTGGCTTGATTTTT
>NW_011439834.1:0-1631 GCF_000754665.1 Bison bison bison | reverse complement strand
TGTTCCATGTCCAGTTCTAACTGTTGCTTCCTGACCTGCATACAGGTTTCTCAAGAGGCAGGTCAGGTGGTCTGGTATTCCCATCGAACTTTATGTTTATGTATTAAGGTCAACTACATACTTGGCCCTCATCTAACCCAGACAAGAATAATTACCCAGCTTGTTTACCTAAGTATTCTGCTACCAGGGCATTTATAGAATCACAGTCCTGGAGTGAAAACTGCCATAGAGAAGATTCCTCAACTGGTGCTACATTTTCTACATTGCAGAAATTTCTCTACAATTTACCTGATGGTTAATCATTTCATTCCACTCATGCAATGACAGGGAACTCTTTTCTTCACAAGGCTTCCCATTTTATTTATAATTTCTAGACTAGCCTTCCTTACATTTAAAGCTTGCCTTCTTATAACATCATGTAAATTTTGAGACCACATGAAAAAATCTTGAACTCCATTAAGGTCATGTCCTTGTCCTCAATATTTCTCTTCATCAAGCTAACTATCTTCAGAATGTTACCCATCCTATAAAGTCATGGATTCCACTTCTTCACCACTTCCAATGTCTTCCTCTAGATATTAAAATGGGTCTATATCCCTCTAAACATGAGTCACTGGGGTGTGAGCCCAGCTTGCTCTGGACAGCAGGGAATACAGTGAGAGCGTTATTTGGCTGTGATGCTGTGCTTCCTCTGACGATGTTGTCTGAGACTGCATGCCTTTCTGCAACTGTGTTATAGTTGCAATTTGTTTGCTCAAATTGTGCTTGAGCCAATCAGCTAAACCCCCCCAAACTTTTTCAAATGACCTGCTCTCATTCCCCTGTTCTGGGGCAGTTGGTTTTCAAAGCTTGTAAGACTCTTATGCTTTTTAAATTTCATCTTTTAAATTTTAGTATCTAATTCCAAAGATTGTGACAATCTTTTGGACTCCTGAGTCTGTTTCCACTTCACTAACTACTTCTTTCAGGCTTTGTGCCCATCACAAGTTAGAAAGACATTTTATTGGTCTTCGATCAATTCATGGTTATGAACCACATATCCAGCCTGCTGTCCTGGATGGCATCTGTTCTCACAGGCAGCACCACTATGCAGTTCAAACACCTGTTCCCATGTCTGTCTCTCTATTAGATTGGACTCTCGTTGTTCTTTCAAGTACTAGTCACTCAGTAAGTTTTGCTGAATTGAGTTGGACTGAATCTCCTTTTCAAATGCCAGCTTAGAGTTTTTTTGGTAAGATTACTTGCCAAACATGTGAGAACATCTCCTGTCTTGCTAAAATCTCACTAATTAGTTATGTTAAACTGTGGTCAAGGGGGAGGAAAAAGCTGTTCATTTATACCTTCTGCTTAGTTAGTAACCCATTTCCTAATACATCATCCTTCATCTGCTAAGTTCTTGTAATGATATGTGGTAGGATCTGTACTAAGCATTTTGCATATGTTATCTCATCTCATCCTTAAAGCAAACCTATCAGGTACAATTATTTCCCAGTCTAGAGATGAGGCAGCTGCAGCACAGGGGTAATTTAAGTAAATCATTCAGGGTCACGTGTCTAATAACTAACCAAGCAAGCATCGAAACTCAAATCTAATATGGAGCCAGAAAGCCAATCGCTACTCACCCTGTCACC
>NW_011439833.1:0-1632 GCF_000754665.1 Bison bison bison | reverse complement strand
TGTGCATCATGGGATAGAGAAGGGCCCCAAATAAAATGCAAGCATTACCAAAACGAACAACGTGGACACACGAACTGAAAGATGACTTACTTCCTCTGAATAGTGGTCTGACGGGAGAGGCGGGGAGTCACACTGCTCTATCTTCTTACACAGCGAGTACAGGTTCATCTTGTCGCCATAGAAAGGACTCTGTAACGCTGCCATCTGCAAAACGCTCCCAATGAAACTGATACACTTACACGTTAACTTTAAAGGAGGTTTCATCGAGCATATGACACTGGAGGGGAGGGGATAATTACAAACATTTTAAATAAAGTTCTCCAGGCATTTGGCGTTTCATGAACATCCTTTTCAGAGAATTAGCTCATAAGTCCTAAAATGTCTTACTTCAATTTTTGGTTATTATTTTTAACATTTAAACTTTCCTAGAAGGGAGAAATGGTTAGCATAGAATTACATATACACCCGCACACACTTATGCAGCATTAACAGTATTACAAAAATAATATAACTTAGGACTCTTTGTAAATACAGTGCAATAGGAACAACTAGTGTATCTCATGACCAAACAGACGTGAATGGTGTAACATCAACCATTCAGTGGTTAAAATACAACAAACATGAAACGAGCCAAAACTGCAGTACAATCCAGGAATGGTTTAGGGACCGGTACACACAGCATTTTATCTCTCACGACAGTCTCTGCAGGAAAAGGCTATTCTGAAATAAAAAAATGTCTTCTCAATCTGAATGTTCTGATACTCAAACTAGTTCACAGTGAATCAGAACTCCTTTCCTTTTGTGACAATGTCTCAGAAACACTAAACGTGCTTAAAAGCCCTAGGAGTCATGGCCACTAATTCAAGGCATCCAAATGGGATTTTTATGCGGGGTCGGGGGGGAACACTCGAAGAATGAAGGACTTTAAAAAAGACATTATCAAATTTAACTTTAAGACCAGGTTCTAACCTGACATTTCAAGTGCGAGCAAGGACTGCAGTAAGCGGGGTTACAAACTCAAGATTCAATTGAGGATGTTCGCCTCCTGTTCAAACCTCCTAAATCTCTGAACCGCAGCAGCGCGACTACAACACGGAGTGCAAGGCTGCCCCCAAGTCAGTCACCCTTTTCTACATGTGCTAATAAGTTTGATTTTGGAAGGACAATGTGTACATTCCCCAGACAGGCCCGGCGTGCGTGCAACATGCTGGGCCGAGCAGGGCTCCTCGGTGGGCGTCAGCAGGGATGGGATGAGCTGAAAATGGCTCTCATCTGTCGGGGCTGCGGCAGAGCTTAACTCCTTCCCGGCCTGGACCGCGGGGCTGGGGGATATGGGCCTGCAGAGCTGCCCACCAGCTCTTCACTGCAACTCCTGCCAAACCACCTTCAGAAGAGGTGTTCCCCATGACGAGAGATCCCCAAACCAGGTGTGTGTCCCTAAACGTGTAAAATGCTCCATCCGAGAGGACATTTCCAGAAGAGCGGTTACGATAATAATTATGTCTTCTGTTAAGATACGAGGACACTCTGTGATAAAACAGAATCTTTTAAGATGCCCCCTTAAAAAAAAAAACACTGTGTGTAAACTGTTGTCTCCTTGTGTTTGCAAAAACCCTAAGTAAATGTACGTGT
>NW_011439832.1:0-1632 GCF_000754665.1 Bison bison bison | reverse complement strand
AGTGCTGGGTCGGGAAGATCCCCTGGAGTAGGAAATGGAAACCCACTCCAGTATTCTCGCCTGGAGAATTCCATGAACAGAGGAGCCTGCTGGGCTAAGTCCACGGGGTCCTGAAGAGTTGGAAACGACTAAGCGCGCACACACACTAACATTCAGTTCAGTTCAGTCGTTCAGTCGCGTCTGACTCTTTGCGACCCCATGGCCTACAGCTAACATTGACAATGTTTAAACTGGGAATTTAGTAGCTCAGGAATGTACAGTCTTCCCCCCTACTGAAATAAAAGTTAGTTATATTTGTAACCTGTGGAGATTTTCCATGTGGTTTTCAGGAACAAAATATCTACACACAATGGTGGAAGAGTCTGATGTTGGTGTTAGAAGAGGGTGGGCTAGGGGGCTGGCTGGCAGCCACGTGGGACAGACCTGGCTGGGGCTTTGCCTGGGCACCAGGGCTGAGAGCAGAAGAGGAGAAGTCTGGCCTCCCCACTCACCTCCCCATCACCAGGACCCATCACCCCCAGGGGCTGAGCTCTCAGCTCACTCCATTGAAAACTCCCACCTAAAGTCACCCCCTGGGCTTCTTGTCTGAGCTTCCCAGATAGATAGGTGACTTACTGAGGACATTATACCCCTCAGTCCTCCATCTTCTGCGCACGACACATATTCTACTTCTGTACATACCTATTAATTGAAGATACATGAAATAGAAGTTCTGAGCTCTTCAGTATTAAAAAAATTTCTCAAAAGAATTATATGGATCTTATGAAATCAGGTTCATTTGTAGAACACATAACACAAAATTGTGAGAATCCAGACTAGTAGTAAGAGGAAAGGGAAGCAGGGAATCTCCCATAGGTTTTTCCATTTGGTGATATTTGAGAATTTGGAAACTCAGGGATGAAAGCCACTTCACTTTGGCTTGATATAATTTCTCTTTAAATTCTAGACACAGGGAAAAAAAAGTCCTCTTGCTTTTCAAAAACCCAAGATGGGTTATACGAGGTGGGAAACTGTGTGTTTTGATTGATTTTTAAAGATCAAGGTGAATGTGGCTTCTCTCCACTGAGGTGTGGACTTTATATTGTAAACCTTTACAGATTTTTGGGTTAAATAAACCATCAGGTTTCAAGGGATGCTGTTTGGAGAGGCACTGCATGATAATGAATGTTGCTCAGGTTATTTTCTGGATCAAGAGCAAGGATGCTATAATGGGCTTTAATTGGCTTTTGCCTTTTGACTGCTAAGATGCCACTCACTAATCCCATGGGTAGGGAGCAGTCCTGCCTGGTTAAGCCTTATGAGAAAGATGAATGCTTTATCTACTTAAACATCAAAGCAGGAAACAAAGGGGTTGCAAAATATGTATAGTTCACATTTAATACAATTCAAAAATCTCTACTGGCTTCTGGGTTATTTTGTAACCATAATTTACTTGATGAGGTTCAAATTTAAGCTTCTCTCATCTTGCTTGAGTTTTTGGTCATGATTTCAAATTATTTCCGTCCTAAGATTAGGGGTATAACCAAGATATTCTAGAAGTGCTTTTTCTTTTTAAAATTTAATTTTTTAATAGCATACCACCTGTAGTATAAAATATAGCAAAAAGTAATCCTCCTCCTTTTTTTTTTTTTT
>NW_011439831.1:0-1637 GCF_000754665.1 Bison bison bison | reverse complement strand
GGTCACAAAGAGTTGGACACAAAAAAGTGACTAACACTTACTTAAGTTTGTGGTGTTAAACTGTTGGCAAATTATAGCAACATTCACTGAAATAGGGACCCAGAAATGAAAATTAAGGTACAGTTGGAGGTGTCATGTAGGTAGCAATGAAATTGAATCCAGAAACATGGAGAAAGCTGAGAGCTAGAGACGTGAAAATCATTGAGTATGTAAATAGCAGTACAACTAAGAGTCCGGAAAAGATGATTTATGATATGATATTAATGAAAATATTACCCACTACATTGGATTTTGGGGTGATTAAATAAGTTAATATATTTACAGTTCTTTCAACAGTCTCTGTATTAACATTTGTATTTTTATTTTTAGGTCTTGATAACTAATTAGATGTCTATAGTAAGCAATAAATAGTAACTGGAAATACATTTATAGATTTCAGATTATGTGGTAAACAAAAATTTTTCATATAGGTTAAAGCTAGGTGAGGCATTCTGAGGCAGTAGAATATATTAATTAAATTCTCATGACCTAGCATCAAAAATAATTATGTTCATACTTCTGCTATCTACCTTACTATTATGCATGTGTATGACTGTGCACAACTTGAATAAACTTTAGTTCTTTTCTGATAGTCATACAATTATGATTCTTACAGAGTTCTTGTAAGGGTTAAATATATTAATGCTTGCAAAGACCTGCAAAATGCTAGGTACATACTAAAATCACTCTGTTTCTCCCTTTCTGTGTCCGTCTCTCTATGGATCTAGAGTGTAGAATATATGTCAGTACTATAATTACATGTAATCACATTTTAGAGTGACTATAAAAACCGAGGATTCTGCTCAGAAGAGCATGTGTTTTAAAGAGAAAGTCATATGATCATAAAAGAGACTGAGTAAAAGAAGCTAAGGAACTTCAGAGAAAGTGTATTTTTCTAAATTCCGAGAAATGGCACTGAGTATTCAACAGAATGCTAAGAGTATCCAAAAAGTGGCATACAGTAAAAGTCATCAATTAATCTGTCAAATGATGCCAGTAATGTGTCATTTATGTATTTAGGGAGATGGAGACAAAATTCAGATAGCTAGACTCATAGCAAGTATTTATTATGGACCAGAAAGTTAAATAATATTGGTATATGTTTAAAAGATTTTTTTTCTAAAGAAGTTATGCTATATTAGATAAGAAATAAGAGATGATTTCACTTAGCATTTTTGTCAACAGTCTCCTTCAAGGCTGACTCAAGGATTCAATCCTGAATGATTTCATTACAGTATTCATCATTATATAAGCAGTAGATTTGTGGTAAATAGTAAACTTCCAAAGAGCCCTAAAACTATCATAAACAGTTCAACATACAAAATACAATTTTAAAAAGCCAATGTTTTCCATAACAGATACTTTTCTTTTCCTGTCCTCTGAAATGAAGCCATATTGAACTAAGCTTTTGTGTATCTTTTAGATTTGACTTTAAAAAAAGAAAATAACAATATCAAGATTATATCAGCTAAAATAAATTTGGTCATATTCTTAAATCATTAGAATGGGTCTGATTTCATTTTCGTTATAACTTTGACTGTGTGGATCACAATAAACTGTGGAAAATTCTGAAAGAGATGGGAATACCAGACCACCTG
>NW_011439830.1:0-1637 GCF_000754665.1 Bison bison bison | reverse complement strand
TTCATGACCCAGGGATGGAACCCCTGTCTCTTATGTCTCCTGCATGGCAGGCTGGTTCTTTTATCACCAGGGCATCACCAGGGAAGCCCATAAATCCAAGAACCTGGACTCTTAAGTGACCTGAACAATCTCCACCCTAAGTCATCATTTAAATGATAATCATCACATCCGGTCAACCCTGCAGCCTAGTGTAAGCTGCCTGAACATCATGCCTGTGGTTCATTGACACCATCATCACTGCTCACTGAAGCTGGAAGACATTCCCTTTCTTCTGCACATGACAAAGCTGAAGTTCAGAGACTTGAGAATAAGGTGACATTTAATGTCCAGTCATGGACAGAACAAATGATGTTTAAACTTCTCTGTCTCTGATCATTCCAGTCTATCAAACAGTAACTCATGTAAGGTCTGTGAAGTTCACTTAATTCTTTTAAGGTCAGTGAGTTATTTAACATCAGAGTTACAATTAGAAGGCTTCATTGCAGCTCTTATAGCTCAATTTGTTTCTAAGAAGGAGATGTAGATTTTTGATGCAATTCCTGTTTAATTCATTCCAAAAAGTATGTACTTTGGACCTACTGTTTCCTTTTTTGAAGCATCTATAACACTCCATCCAATCAAAGGGCTGCATTCCACTCTGGTGTCTAAGGGTTTGTTTGCCTTGTTGACAGCTCATCTGAGTCACCTAAACCACTTATCAGCAACCCGCTCCTCTCATTTTGTCACAGAAAAAGGCCCATCATGTTTTTCAGTTTTAAATTGTCTTGCATTTCAGTGTTCCTGACTTTTTCAGAAATTATTACCTCAATCAAATGCCGTGTGGTCTCAGATTCCTTTGCACTCTGTGGGTCAAAGCTGAACTTGGGGTAAACCTTTGGTCATCTATGAGTAGCCTTTCAAGTCTTATAATTGGGATCGTTGGGGAGAAATTTGCGCATAAATTTAGTAGTAGGACTGAAATTCTAGATTACTTTCAATTCAGTATTCTTCCCTGTCCTGGAGCTGGAGGTCTGTGTCTAAGAAGTTAAATTGTGTTTCTGTTTGCCACTAAATCAATAGTAGCACACCTCTATCACATTCAAAAAGGATACTTAATACATAACTTTTAATAAATATGTGCAAGGATAAATGACAATGAATAACACAGAGAGTATGGAGTGATTCTACATTAGTACACACTGTGGACACACAGTCCTACTCTCATGATAACAACCAATTCTTCACATAACTGGAAGCAGAAGAAGTTGTCCCTGTTGAGCAATGCATTTTGAGTCTTAAAAAATGATCAGATGTCTTAGAGCTAATTTGTGGACAATTCTAGACAACACCTAAGTTCTTTTTGTTAAGGCACTTGAGTTTGTTTGTTTTTTAATTTTAGGGACATGTCTTGCAGGATCTTAGTTCCCCATCCAGGGATTGAATCCAACCCCACAGTGGTGAAAGCAGAGTCCTAATCACTGGATGGCTAGGGAATTTCAGACAACATCAAAGCTCTTTTATTTTTTATATAGAGATAGGTTTAAAAAAAATCTATAGGTAAAAAACTACTATCTACAAAAAATTATAAAGATATAGGCAAAAGCTCTCTTTCCTGCATGATTTTTGTGTTTTTTTTTTTTTTTTTTTTAAAAGAAAAT
>NW_011439829.1:0-1638 GCF_000754665.1 Bison bison bison | reverse complement strand
CTGGGTGCCTGAATGTTTAGTCTCATATAAGCATGGCCCACACATTATTTCCCTGCGTCTTCGTTCATCTGTATCACTTTTTAGTCTCATATAAGCACGGCCCACACATTATTTCCCTGCGTCTTCGTTCATCTGTATCACTTTTTAGTCTCATATAAACATGGCCCACACATTATTTCCCATCTGGGTGCCTGAATGTTTAGTCTCATATAAGCATGGCCCACACATTATTTCCCTGCGTCTTCGTTCATCTGTATCACTTTTTAGTCTCATATAAGCACGGCCCACACATTATTTCCCTGCGTCTTCGTTCATCTGTATCACTTTTTAGTCTCATATAAACATGGCCCACACATTATTTCCCATCTGGGTGCCTGAATGTTTAGTCTCATATAAGCATGGCCCACACATTATTTCCCTGCGTCTTCGTTCATCTGTATCACTTTTTAGTCTCATATAAGCATGTCCCACACATTACTTCCCTGCATCTTCGTTCCATCTGTATCACTTTTTGCATCACTATTTCACAGGAAAGCAGTTTTACAAACTGAACGTAGAGTGCACCTGTAAAACCGGAGCGCTACTTCTGGCTGATCAGTGTAGAAGTGGTTGCTTCCAATGCACGCAATGGCTTCCACATGAGTATTGTCTTGTTTCAAAACCTCTTTGTAGTATTCAGTGGCTGATGAAATATTGTTCATCTCCTATTCTCCATCAAGAGGGAAGAGCAATACCGTATTAATATTCAACAAGAAATTGTTAGTGATGACTGGCTTACATTATTTTATTCAATTCAG
Organism: Bison bison bison; assembly: GCF_000754665.1. NCBI lineage: Eukaryota > Metazoa > Chordata > Mammalia > Artiodactyla > Bovidae > Bison > Bison bison. The sequence continues at coordinate 841 of NW_011439829.1, read as the reverse complement.
TATTTTTTCCAATTCAATATTCAGTAAGAGCCTACCACAGCCAGACTCTGTTCTAGGCCCTGGGGACACAATGTGAACAAAAGGATAAAATTACAGTCACCACCCACCCCCGCCCCGCATCTGTAGTTTCGCTTTCATGAGTTCGGTGAGCCACAGATCAAAAATATTTAGAAAAAAATTCCAGAAAGTTCCAAAAAGCAAAACTTGAGTTTGCTGCACTGGAAATTATTTATATACCATTTACTTTGCATCTCCAGCTATTTACATAGCATTTGTATTGCATTAGGCATCATAAGCGATCTAGAGGTGATTTAAAGTATACACATGTGGACTTCCCGGAGGCCCAGAGGTTACGAATCCTCCTTGCAATGCAGGGAATGCAGGTTCAATTCCTGGTTGGGGAACTAAGACCCCACAGGCTGTGCAGCAACAACAGCCATGTGCTGCCATGAGAGAACCCACGCACCACAGTGAAAGATCCCATGTGAAGTAACTAACACCCAACACAGACAGATAAAAATTTTTAAATAAATGAAGTATACAGATAGATGTGGGCAGGTTATATGCAAATACTCTGCCACATTATATAAGGGACTGGAGCATCCACAGATCTTGACAACCCAGGGGTATCCTGGGACCAATCCCCCTTGGACACAGAAAGACAGCGGCACTGTCCTCAAGGAGGTTACATCTGGTAGGAAGACAAGCACGTGAACACTTGCTGTCTTAGAAGAAGGCCTTTCAGCTTTTCATCATTAAGTCTGATGTCAGCTGTGGATCTGTCATACGTGGACTTTATTATGATGAGGTATGATTCCTCTATGACCTCTTTCTGGAGAAT
>NW_011439828.1:0-1638 GCF_000754665.1 Bison bison bison | reverse complement strand
TAACTTATAAGAACAGCAAAATATATTTTAAAATTCCAATATTTGGGCATGAGATTGAAGTTTCTAATGAAAACAAAGGCAACTTCAATGTTTTCAAGAACAATGTTGAGAACAAAAGGTGTTAAATGCTATTGGTGATCAAAACTCTGAAAAACTTGGACTGCAAATATATATATTTAGCACAATTGATAATGCCAATATCAAGTTGCAATTACATAAAAAATATCCAATTGAATGTAAAAAATAGCAACTATTTACCAGTGTGTTAGGAGACATCATTCTGTGGTATACTAAGAAATCCGACTCAAACTATTTTAAGCACACACACAAAAAAGATTCACTGACATATAAATAAAATAACCCAAGATATTACTCAAAGTAATATGAAATACTGGAATTCTAGTGATGACATCAGAATTTAGATTATGTCTCTTTTCTGTGTTAGATTTATTTTGCCCCCCTAGGGAACCCTGGTACTACAGGTTTATATGGCCACCTTGTTCCACTGTGTAAGAGAGCTCCTCCTTGTCAAGTTCCAGAAAAGATCCTTGTATTACTATAATTCCATCAAATTCCTAAAGTTTAAACAATTAAAATTCTCAGTGCTGGCTACAGCCTAACAAATTTCATTGTTTATGAGAATGGAAATTAGCAGAACCGTTGCAGAGAGTAATTTGTCAGTATCTGAGAGGGAGGAAGGATATTTTGAGGAACATGAGTAAACTTTTTGAAGTCAAATAGCATCTCTAAACTTAAGAATCTCTGGCCAAAATATCCAATTTCTGGAATGTAATCTTAAGAAATAATCAGAATAGAAATATTTTATTCATCAAAATATTAATCAAAACCTTATTTATCATTAGATGAAAGAGTTTCAAAGATGTTTTTACTATTAATATTTTTCAGTTATGCTTATAAAAAATTATAGCCATCTAAAAACATCCAAAACATTTTTAACTTCATATAGAACAAATAAATAATCATCTAAAATAAAAATGTTAATATCTTTAAATAAAATACCTATAATTTCCAAAAATCAGAAACATTCAAAAATATGAAAACTTTAAATTGTAGTATACACTTTCAAAAAAATCATCATAGCATTAAATATTATTTATGCTAATTTTTATTTTGCCATTTATCTAAATACATAGATATAGGTATGTTTGTATTGCCTGTATTGCCTTTTAATCCAATTCTGTAGTGTTATTTCTTTTATAACCTCCTTCCTTCTTGTGAATTTCTTTTCCCCCTTTCCCGTATTTTCTATATTCTTTTATACTATCGAGCTCCTCAAACAGAACTTCTTTTCTATTTAGTAGATTATATTCTGAGGATTTTTTTTTAATTTAGATTATCAAGTGCTTTGCCTGACATCGTTCCTCATAATTGTGGCACTTTTTGCACAAGGACCCTATGTTTTGTGTTATTTTTCTTCTTACTCATTATCAGTAAAGACAGTGTTTGCCAAGAGAAAGAATGAAGAATTTTTTCTTCATCAGTCTTCACTTGCATGGTGGTCCTTTTTCAGAGCTACAGTTGAACTGTTCAGTGGTCTATCCTGCTGCTGCTAAGTCACTTCAGTCGTGTCTGACTCTGTGCGACCCCATAGATGGCAGCCCACCAGGCTCCCCTGTC
>NW_011439827.1:0-1639 GCF_000754665.1 Bison bison bison | reverse complement strand
TTTTAATATGCTGTCTAGGTTGGTCATAGCTTTTCTTCCAAGGAGCAAGCATCTTTTGATTTCATGGCTACAGTCACCATCTGCAGTGATTTTGGAGCTCAGGAAAATAAAGTCTCTCACTGTTTCCATTGTTTCCCCATCTGTTTGCCATGAAGTGATGGGACTAGGACTTCCCTATGTATATCCTTTGGCCATTTTCTTTAATCTTCTTGGAGTTTATTTTATATTGTGATGTCCATTGTTTCATCCCTGTTTCTTGCTTAATCTCCTTTCCTATCCTTCCAATTGCTCCCTGCCTTGTAATGTTTATTGTATCTCCTTTCTATCCACTTTTCAAGCAAAGAAGTATAAAAACTTAAGACATGTTTGTATTGCTTGATACCCAGCTTATGGACATCAAAGCTGTCTAGTGTAGGATGTTTACTGGTTTTAGCTCATGGACAAGTAGTTACTTAAGTACTGCAAGAAAAAATAAAAATAAACTTTAGTGGAACAATCTCAAGGCATTGTAGAAGTGCAGCAGTTAAGAGTTTAAGGTTTCCTTTGATTAAAAATTTTGTTCCAGCTATTTGATTTTAGGTACTAAAGTCTCAAATTAATTCTCCTCCCCACCAAAAAAGGGGAAAAGAAGTTTTTATCTGTTTACTCTATGTTAAAAGCTTCATAATATGTCAGCATCTGTACTATGAAAACACTTAAGTAAAATATTTTTATTAATTGCAATGGCTGTATCCACTGCCTCTTCTACAAGGGCTTCATGGAAAAATGAAAAATGCTCATCTTTATAGTTATTGCCTCAGATGATGTAAGACTACCCAATATAAAGCTACACATAAGCCGAGAGCAGAACCATTTAAGAAAAAAATAGTTCAAAATTAACTATTTTGAACAGAAACAACAGAAACACTATCTTTAGAGCTCTTAACTTAGGAATTCCCTCGGTTATGAAATACTACAATGCTGTTCTCTTTCTTTCCTTACACCCTAAAGATGTCGGTATTCCTCTTTCCATTTCTGGTGTTATTCATTCTCCTTGGCTTGTGAATCTATGTGCTCTGCCTGCTCTGGTCAGCGGACACCTACACACTACCTTTCTTGTTCATCCACCATCTGGTGGATTCCAGATCAGTCTTCTTCGTCTAGATTGTTTTCGCATTCTTTCCAGTCCTTCAAGTCCATATAAAGCCAACTGTTGTGTGCTCAACTGAAACCAGATTCTCTTTTTTCAATCAACATAAGATAGAGAGAGGTGTCCATTCTTTTGTACTGTGGATTATTTGATCCATAAATTGAAAAATGCTTAAATGTTTGAATTAACACCTCTTCCATGGAAGCTTAATGTAAGTTTGCATTTCTCCAAACTTATATTAACAACTACTTTTTCTTCACAAAATACATGTTCAAAAGGCTGGTTTGAATTTATGTATGGTGGAAGCCAAGGCAGTATTGTGGAGCAGCATTCCTTCAACTGAAAATGAATAAATTAAAATACATGTGGTCCCTTCAATGTGTATTTGTTTATTTGTTTCTCTCCTTCTGTCTTCTCCCTTCCCTCAGGCAACAGCCTAGGGTAATTCCCAAGAAATACTGAAGCATCTCTGTAACCTTTCTTTCCAGGCTCAGTTCCGCTTCTTTAAGC
>NW_011439826.1:0-1640 GCF_000754665.1 Bison bison bison | reverse complement strand
TTATTTTTTTTTTTTTTTTTAATGGTGGAAAACAAGCCAAAGCTCTCTTCTCTGGGGAAAGACACTATCTTTATCTTCCAAGGTTGTTCTCCATATAAACATCCCTGAGAAGATAATCAGGACAAAAGGCTGTCAGTGCTTCTGCTCATAAGCCATGCAGAAACTCGAGGGCCATAGCGAACTGTCTTTTGATGAAGATACCCACTTTGATACAGGCTGCCATGAACCACAACTAAGCCCATCCTTTTCATCACCATACCTGCAATTCCTAGCAGAGCGCCTGGGGCACAGTAAAAGAAGCTAACACTTCTGAGGTATGCCAGGACTTTTAAAATGCTGCATGTGTTACTCAACTGCAGCAACTCGTATAAGACAATGATAAATACTGCCTGCCTTTTATGAGGAAACTGAAGCCAAAATTATTCACCAACTCACCTAAGATTATGCAGCTAGCAAGTGAATTTCCTGAAGAAGCAAACAGTGAATGGATGGAAAAATAACGTTGGAACAGAAAGGAACCATCCACAATGATGTGCATCAAGCTGTGGATGCAATTATAGGTTGCAATTTTGAGTTTGAAAATAGTGCAGTTTATCCCAGGCTTCATATGCTACTAAAATAAAACTAAAATCTGAGGTTAAGTGTATTGTTACATATCTGTTGATTTCCATAACTACAATCTACTCAGAAACTCTACGCATAAGTCTGCATTATAACATGTCTAACTGAAGCTTTATTGTTTAGGTTTAATTTGCCTGACTTGGCTAAACTTCATGGTAAGAAACTAATTCTCTCTGAAAAAAACAAGCAATTTATTTCATACTTATTGTTCTTAGCAGTATGTTCATTGGCAGAACATTAAAAACAAGTAGAATTGCTCTGTTTTATTAACTGTGGAATAAATGTACAATGGAAAAACTAGCTCATGACTGAAACAGAGAGAAGTCATTTCTGTGCTATGTAGTTGTCCCTGGCTGTAGACAGGACTGTAGCTACAAAAAGTGCATATCACATGATACCTTGTTTTTTGTTTTTCAAAGAAATATCATCTTTTTAAAAATTCCTAATTTCCCACTTCATTGAATTATCATTTATGCTCAGATTGCAAACATAAACAGACATGTACTGAGGTAGAAGAAGACTGAAATATATGCACGACTGCATAGCAACAGGATATATATGGACAGCAAGGTGGGAGAAAAAAGGAAGATGTTAGGAAAAATCAGGAAAAAGTATGTACCATAATTTCACACCCTAATGTAGTTCTATCATTGCATTTATTTGTATATCACCGTTCAATATTTACTTTAAATGACTAATCAATAAAATCACACAACACATATTTATTGAACACTTACTATGTGCCAGATACTGTTTAAGATGCCTAGGACATCAATTCAGTTTAGTCGTTTAGTCATGTCTGACTCTTTGCCACCCCATGAATTGCAGAACGCCAGGCATCCCTGTTCATCACCAAATCCCGGAGCTTGCTCACTCATGTCCATCGAGTCAGTGATGCCATTCAACCATCTCACCCTCTGTTGTCCCTTTCTCTATCTGCCTTCAATCCTTCCCAGCATCAGGGTCTTTTCCAATGAGCTAGTTCTTTGAATCACGTGGCCAAAGTATTGGAGCTTCAG
>NW_011439825.1:0-1641 GCF_000754665.1 Bison bison bison | reverse complement strand
TAAATGTCTCCCTTACAAAAGTTACTAGAAAACGTTCACTCCTTCCAAGCAGAGCTATAAAGGAAGCGTGGGGTGGACTCCTCTTCTGTGGAAGGGACATTGATGAGAAGCTCGTGTGGAGCGTTTCCATAGCGACCAGCTGCTCCCTCTGAGCCAGGGGCAGGGCAGTGGTCAGCTAATGACGCTGGTGTTACAGGAATCACGACAAAAGCTTTATTGACAAGCAGCTTGGAAGCCAGCCTGACGGATGGTACCGTGTGCCCTCAAAATTCCTGTTGATGACCAAACCCTGGTAGGCAGGATGTGGCTAGCTTCGCAGCTGGGGTCTGGAAAGCGGGTGTTCAGGTGAACTGAGCCCATCAGGGTGGGTCCTATGTAAGCTGACAGTGTTCTTAGGGAATAACGAGGCCCTGGGTGTGCGCGCGGAGGTAAGATCGAGTGAGGAGGCAGGAGGGGCGGTCGTCTGCAAGCCAAGGAGGGACGCCTCGGGGAGAGCCGCCTGCGGCACCTGGGCTTGGACATCTGGTCTCGGAACGGTGAGGAGGTGCATTTCTGCTGCCTCGGCCGGTCTGCGGCGTTTTGTGGCAGCAGGCGGGAGGCCTCAGCAGGTGGGTGCTGTGGAGAAGCTAAGCAGGTGATGGAAGAGTGAGTGGTGTCGGTGTGACTGTCGGTACGAAGGGCCCGGGAGGTCTCTTGAGAGCTGACGTTTGACTTAAGACCTGAGAGATGAGAAAGGGTGAGCCACGGGGACCCGGAGGCTGACACGTCCCGTGGAGCATCCGCAGGTAAAAACCCCCAAGTGCGGGAAGGGGCTTGGGCCACTGATGGGGACAGAACAAAGGCAGCCCAGACGGGCAAAAGCCAAAGTTAGGCTTCCCTGGTGGCTCGGTGGTAAGGAATCTGCCTGGGTCGGGAAGAGCCCCTGGAGAAGGGAATAGCAATCCACTGCAGTGCTCCTGCCTGGAGAATTCCACACACAGAGGAGCCTGCCGGCTACCGTCTGTGCGGTTACAAAAGAGCCACGCGCGACTTAGCCACTGAACAGCAACCAACAAACCAAAGGCTTTTAAATCAAGAGATTCTTAACCTGGGATGAGCATTGCAGGAAGGTTGGAGATGCCTGGAATTTTGCTTAGAAGTTGTTGCTGAAGTTGTTCAAGTTTATGGCAAAGAAAAGACATGATACCATAAGCAAATTCTGAATTTCTGTGTGTGTGTGTATGCATGTGTAAACACACACGTGTTTATTTTTTCTGGAGAGAGGATCTGTAGCTCTCATCAGATTCTCAAAAAACTTCTTGATCCAAATATGAGTTTAGAATCATCCTTCAAGAAGGAGGAGCTTTAGGACAGGGACTCCTTCTGAACCAGGCTGTGATTCAGAAATAGTCTGGGACAGCCAACGTGCTCTCTGTCTAGAGAGTTCCATTTCTCTGAGCTTCCCTCCTCCAACCCTGGTCTATTCTCATCCACATCCAAAGCCTCAAGTCTACCCAGGCCAAGAAAATTTCTTACAAGGCACTAAATAAGTGGTCCCCAAAGTGTTTGTATGAAGGATTCCCTCAATATCTGCCTTTATGTGAGGAGGGAGCCCCAGTGCCAGCCTAAGTTAATCTTCATTATCACATAAGTGGCTTCTCC
>NW_011439824.1:0-1641 GCF_000754665.1 Bison bison bison | reverse complement strand
TGAGTCTGAGTGAACTCCGGGAGTTGGTGATGGACAGGGAGGCCTGGTGTGCTGCGATTCATGGGGGTCACAAAGAGTCGGACACGACTGAGCAACTGATCTGATCTGATCTGATATTTTTTGAAAGCATAAAATGTAGTAATTTGGCAGAGACCCAGGTCAGTGTTCCTTGCTGAATTAACAGTTGCATCTTGGTGGGAAGGGGCATTCTCTACTGAGAGATGAATCATTTTGCTTTTTGATCATATGAAATTTTCTAACTTTTATCCTGCAACTAACTGTAGAAGAAAAGAGGATGTTTTTAATGAAGAAACATACCAATTGAGGATTTCCTCTTTGCTAACCACTCCTTTATCAGTCAGAGACAGATAGCCTCATAGAGCGATGTAATCAGCCTTTAAAACAGATACTGAGGAAATTCACTAAAGGAAAGCAAAAAGATCTGGATGAGTGATTGCCCTGCCTCTAGGGTCCTATGGGGAAGTCCCTTATGCATCTATAGCTTATTTATTATTTGAACAGCTGCATAGGCGATTATTCCACATGACATCTTTCAACAGGCAAAAGGAATAGTCTAATAACACCAAGAGGACATTTTCTTCCTAAAAAGAGACAAGAGACTATACAAAAAGCCTCCTAGGATGTACCTGCAGGTTATCCTGTGAGGCTGAGGCCAAGGTCAACAATATGTTAACCATGCTCAAATTCTACACCTCAAAACCTGAAGTAATTGTTCTGTGGACAAAATGATTGATTAGGGGACACTTCGACTTGGTGTTCTAGAATGGTGTGTTGTTTTACAGTACTTCTTTCTGTAAATGAAATAATTTGGCTAGAAAATGTTTGTTCTGCACTGATACAGGAAATGTGCACCCACACAGGTGAACAAGCCTGTTATCAGAGCAGTTTTTTCAGTCCTTAATAAGTAGTTCAATGCCTGATGAGTGATCTGGAAATGCTCTAACTGTTCCCTTACTAATATAACAAACATACTGCACTTTCTTTACTTACTCATTTATGCTTTTTTTGTTGCTGCTTATGATTTTTATTTTTGAAGGGAGATGATCTAACATTAGCATAAAAATGCCTGCAACTCTTTAAAGCACAGTTATGCGAACTGACCTATACCGAGTATGTAAATATTCTCAGGTAAAACTTGTTATGTTCTTCATGACTATTTGAAAACATTGACCTCTCTATGATCAGGGGCCTCATGGGTCCAAGACTGTTATTTTTATTAATTTATATTTCCTGTCTACATTTGGAGAAACATTCACATGGCCAGCATTGGAAAAATATTGCAATCTGGTAAAACCTACTATCAGAATAACATTCTTACAATAATGAAAGTCAACATTTTTGTTTTTTAGTTTTGCTCTTATTTCTAATAATATGCAGCCAAAAATTCCTGATAAATGTATTTCATATTTTTATAACATGTGGCTTCTTACCTTGGCTTGTAAGAATTTTTAAATATTAATTTATTAACTCTGCTGCTAATTGTAACAATTCTTTTCTTACTATAATACAATGATACAGTTTATTTTCTCTAATTTTTACTTAGTCATGGCTTAAAAACTAAGCCATGCCCATGGAGCCACCCAAGACAGGGGGATCATGGTGGAGAGGGCTGACAGAATG
>NW_011439823.1:0-1641 GCF_000754665.1 Bison bison bison | reverse complement strand
CTGAAGCTCCAATACTTTGGCCACGTGATTCAAAGAACTAGCTCATTGGAAAAGACCCTGATGCTGGGAAGGATTGAAGGCAGATAGAGAAAGGGACAACAGAGGGTGAGATGGTTGAATGGCATCACTGACTCGATGGACATGAGTGAGCAAGCTCCGGGATTTGGTGATGAACAGGGATGCCTGGCGTTCTGCAATTCATGGGGTGGCAAAGAGTCAGACATGACTAAACGACTAAACTGAATTGATGTCCTAGGCATCTTAAACAGTATCTGGCACATAGTAAGTGTTCAATAAATATGTGTTGTGTGATTTTATTGATTAGTCATTTAAAGTAAATATTGAACGGTGATATACAAATAAATGCAATGATAGAACTACATTAGGGTGTGAAATTATGGTACATACTTTTTCCTGATTTTTCCTAACATCTTCCTTTTTTCTCCCACCTTGCTGTCCATATATATCCTGTTGCTATGCAGTCGTGCATATATTTCAGTCTTCTTCTACCTCAGTACATGTCTGTTTATGTTTGCAATCTGAGCATAAATGATAATTCAATGAAGTGGGAAATTAGGAATTTTTAAAAAGATGATATTTCTTTGAAAAACAAAAAACAAGGTATCATGTGATATGCACTTTTTGTAGCTACAGTCCTGTCTACAGCCAGGGACAACTACATAGCACAGAAATGACTTCTCTCTGTTTCAGTCATGAGCTAGTTTTTCCATTGTACATTTATTCCACAGTTAATAAAACAGAGCAATTCTACTTGTTTTTAATGTTCTGCCAATGAACATACTGCTAAGAACAATAAGTATGAAATAAATTGCTTGTTTTTTTCAGAGAGAATTAGTTTCTTACCATGAAGTTTAGCCAAGTCAGGCAAATTAAACCTAAACAATAAAGCTTCAGTTAGACATGTTATAATGCAGACTTATGCGTAGAGTTTCTGAGTAGATTGTAGTTATGGAAATCAACAGATATGTAACAATACACTTAACCTCAGATTTTAGTTTTATTTTAGTAGCATATGAAGCCTGGGATAAACTGCACTATTTTCAAACTCAAAATTGCAACCTATAATTGCATCCACAGCTTGATGCACATCATTGTGGATGGTTCCTTTCTGTTCCAACGTTATTTTTCCATCCATTCACTGTTTGCTTCTTCAGGAAATTCACTTGCTAGCTGCATAATCTTAGGTGAGTTGGTGAATAATTTTGGCTTCAGTTTCCTCATAAAAGGCAGGCAGTATTTATCATTGTCTTATACGAGTTGCTGCAGTTGAGTAACACATGCAGCATTTTAAAAGTCCTGGCATACCTCAGAAGTGTTAGCTTCTTTTACTGTGCCCCAGGCGCTCTGCTAGGAATTGCAGGTATGGTGATGAAAAGGATGGGCTTAGTTGTGGTTCATGGCAGCCTGTATCAAAGTGGGTATCTTCATCAAAAGACAGTTCGCTATGGCCCTCGAGTTTCTGCATGGCTTATGAGCAGAAGCACTGACAGCCTTTTGTCCTGATTATCTTCTCAGGGATGTTTATATGGAGAACAACCTTGGAAGATAAAGATAGTGTCTTTCCCCAGAGAAGAGAGCTTTGGCTTGTTTTCCCCCATTAAAAAAAAAAAAAAAAATAAT
>NW_011439822.1:0-1642 GCF_000754665.1 Bison bison bison | reverse complement strand
TTTTTTTTTTTTTGCACATGTCATGGAGAAGTAAATGTAGGTAGGTTGACAAGTCTTTCAGATGAAAATGCTTTGGGGGAAAATGGAAACCACTGGCCACAAGGGTGTAAATTCTTTGTCCTCATGACTAGTAATCCTTTCAAAAATCTCTAGGAACATGGTGACCCTGCTCTCATGAAAAAGCTGTAGGTGGGAATATCCCCAGAGGCACAGCACGTAGGTGGTAGGATGAGGACAAGACACAGTCTGTCACAACCCATTTTATCAAGTCTCTGATTCTGCTAAGAATTCTGAAAATGCAGAAAACTACTGAGGCGTTCTGAGTGCTCTGTTCAACATAATATAGTCAACTGTCCCTGAGCCTCACCCCAGACAGAAACGGAGGAAAAGTGTAAGTCTGGGTGTTGTCCCTGACACCAAACATGTGAGGTCTTTGCCAACAGCAACCCGTTCCTCCACACCAACTGGACATCCAGGAGTCTGTTCACTTCTGACACTAAATCTGCAGAGGTGATCCAGACCCCATAGAGTGAGGGCTCTGTCTGTGAACACAGCCCACCCTTCAAGTTTTGATCACAGGTCCTGGGATCATTTACACGTGTGACCAACTGGCTGTCAATTCAGAGAATCCTTAACCAAATTCCCATGATGAACAAATATTCAGAACCACTCACAGAACTGGGGACCCTTTACTTATGGTCCCCAGTTATTATAAACTATAAAACTCTGAGACAGCAGAAGAGAGGAAAAGCATAAGGCAAAGAGGGAGTAGGAATTGCCGAGCATCTACACCATCTCCAGACACTCCTCCCTTACAAACTCTTGATGTTATCAACCCTCTGAAGCTTTCTGAATCCAGTGTTCTTGGATTTTAATTGATGGTTTGATGTGTTCAGTTTGAGTAAATCTTTGGCCATTATTGATGGAATTCAGAATCTATTCTCTTCTCCCCAGGGAGACTGATAATTCTAACCCTCTAAACATCTGATGGCATTTCTGGAGTCCAGCTGTACACAGATACTATCTAAGTTCTTTTCCTTCAGAGATTTCAGTGCTTAAAGTAAGACAATAAATTCCAAGAGTTTCCAGTGTCCTGGGGCATAAACCAGGATAAGGATCAAACTGGATCTTTTTACTATTCCAAAGTGGAGTTTAGGGAAAAGGAAGAAACCAGGAATGGACAGTCTCAGAGATGAAATTCATGATTTTGTAAAATGAGGTGGGATATTTTTATTAAAAGCAGAACACATAATGATACTTCTGAGAGTCAAGAAATGTCCTTGGAGTTCAACTGTTCACTTCCCAGAAGAAATCCTCAGAGGGCTGGCAGCATCCACCACACTCCTCTTCCTGCCCCTTCCATGCACTCCCCTCCTTTCCCTCCAGTCTGTAGAGGACAGGTGAGCTGGGACGTACCCCAGACCCAGTTGCTTTTTTCACCCCCCAGAATGCTGGCCAGAAGGGTCCCTAGGAGGATGAGAAGGGCTGCAGAAAGTCAGAGTGTGCTCATGTTTTTGGCCTTTAAGAATGGCATTTATGGAGAGAAGGGTGCTGACAGATATGTTTACACCCCACTGATGGGTAAGAACAAACGCGAAGGAGTGTGGAAATGGAGGATTTGGGGTCAGCCATGTGCAATGTG
>NW_011439821.1:0-1642 GCF_000754665.1 Bison bison bison | reverse complement strand
CCACATAATTGTTTCATTGACTTAAATGTTGACAAAAAGCTACTATAAATCCAGTAATGCTTTGATGTGACTTTATGTTTTACTAACATCTACACATGTGAAAAACGGCCCATGTTTGCAATAGCAGAACCAATATGCTGGACTTCTGATTATCGTAACAAAGACATAGTTTACTTTCGAAGACACACACTCTTTTTCTAACCTCAGTGATTCTAAAAGTTAAATGGTATTTTCTAGTTAAAAAAATAAAAGACTGACCAGTTCTGACGGAGATTTTCTGTGCTATCATTCTTCCTCCGATGACTGCCAGGCCAGTGCAGAGGCAGTGTCCCACTGTTCCCCCCACTGCTACACCATAGGGATCCTAGAAACAAGGGCAGCGTTAATCTAAAGCCAAGCTGGAAACTGCCACCTGAGAAACACGACTACTTTCCAGCCATGAAAAGAGGACAGTAACAACACCAAAGCAGAAAAAAGTTTGACAAATTCAGGTGTGTTATTTATAAAACGGGTAATGGCTGCTTGAAGGAATATGTTCCAATTATACCTAAGACTAGAGATAAAAGGAAAATAAATTCAATGTGCAAGATCAAAAAAACCTAATCCAGTCTCTCAGCAGTTGCTGAACCTATCTCACATGCAATATTTCACTCGAGTGCTAAGGAGACAGCCTGGGCACCTCTTCCCTCAGGCAGTATTTGATACTCTAAGAAACTATGCCAGCCTTTACAGTGTTGTCTGACGATGCTTCCTAAGAAGAGACCCTGCCTCTCAACCTCTGCTGAGCTAAAGCACCAGGACACGGTATCATTCAGTACACAACTGCCACCATAGCAGACTGGAGGCACTCAGACTGGGAGACCAGTGAAAGTTTTCCAGAAAAGACAGCGCTGAAGGACAAGCTGGATCACCTGACTTGGCAGCAGGCCAGCAGCAGGAGACAGCCCTGGAACACCCGTGTGTTTCTAGAGAGAACCAGTGTCGCAAGCAAGGAGTCCATCATGGTAGGAGGGGGGGTGTCATGAAGCCTCAAGTTTAGACTTTTTAAGACACTGACTGGTTTCTAACTGGGGAGTGATATGACAGGTTGTGCTTTAAAAGTTAAGTCTAAAGTGAACTGGAGGGAAAGAAGACAAAAGCAAGTGATCAACTGAGAAATTCCTCCAGTAGCCCTGGGAAGAGAATGCTGGCCTGTATTGGCATGGGAGCCCAGGCAGAGAAAAGCAGATAGATTTGAGAGAAACTGAAACATGACTGATATATCTTAATGACAAATGACAGGTATGAAAAAAATCAGACACTCAAGTTCCTTACCCATAATTCTCTAGATGAATTGTAGTCATACCAAGGTGAGTAAAACAGGTAGAGGAATAAAGGAAAATGGAGAAACCATGTGTGGATGCCAACAGAAGTTAAAAGTAAAGTAAAGAAGTTCAAGAATCATTTGGGTTCACTGGAGAAGAAGCGATAGGACCGAAAATAATAATCGCAGGAGAGAAGGGCGGAAGCTGTTGACGATACAGTCATGAGGAAGGCAGCACTGAAGGATGACAGCAGAAGAGCAGCCCAGGGGAGACTGAAGAGGTGACCAAGCAAGTAGCCTCCCAACAAGACCACGGCAGGACCCATCTGTGGCTGCAGT
>NW_011439820.1:0-1643 GCF_000754665.1 Bison bison bison | reverse complement strand
GCTTTAATGTCCGTCACTCCAAATCTTTGTTGTGATGAGACAAAGAACCGAGGAACATACACTCGCGTGACAGATGGCTTCACCAACCCAGTGGACATGAGTTTGAGCAAGCTACCAGAGATGGTGAAGGAAGGGAAGCCTGGTATGCTGCAGTCCATGGGGTTGCAGAGTCCAACATGACTGAGCAACTGAACAACAAAAAAAAATCATGCCAGCGTTATTGATTAGGACTCTTGTTCCCAAGTATCAAATGTAATGCCAAGCTAGCTTAAGCATAAAGTGAGGAAGGGTTATTGTAAGGTGGTGGCAGGGGAGGCTTCGTGGAACTCAGGTTTAGTAAATCTTTTGGCCAGACTTGGGAAGGAACTGGAAGTAGAAATTAGAGAACTTATGTCTCCTTCTCTGAACATCTCTTTCACTTTTTTTCTCTTTCTGCACTGGCTTTCTCTGACTCTGAAGTCCACAGGGAGGCCTCTCTCTTTCTCGCTCTTATCTTGTTTCTCAATTTATTTTGTCTTAATATATAAATACAGAGTGAGAATCTGATTGTCTCAACTTGGATTCGGCCTACACCTCTTGTCCAATCAGAAACCCCTAGGAGGCAGTTTGTGCATGACGCCATAACTCAGTGGAATTCAGTCTTATAGACCAGTGCTTCTCAAACTACAGTGTGCATACAAATCATATGGTTATCTTGTTTAAGTGTAAATTCTGATTAAGTCTTGCATAAGGTAGGAGATTCTGCATTTTTAAAAAGCCTCTAGGTAATACTGCTGCTATGATTCACGTATAGCAAGTATAGAAGACAGTTTGGACCTATTCCCAATACAATGACTCCATCTTTTCCCCCCCGCAAAGTGCAACACATTCCTTCACGGCCGCCTTCTGTCCCCTAGGGTCTCATCTCCCCTCGTCATAGAGTGGAGTTTATTCAGGTGTGCTTGTCCTCTCTGAGAAAATCCGTATGTTCTCTAAATATATTTTTCTCACAATCCTCTAACAATTAACCTCATCAAAACTCCTGATCCTTAAGTGTTTGTTCTCATCTGGTTTTCATGGAGAAAAGAAATGAGAGCAAATCTACATGATTAATGGGAACCTAATTGGTGAGCATTGATTATATCAAAATATGTAAGAAATATTTGGATATTTGTTTTTTCCTTTGAGAAAATATGCTATATGCCCAAGGACTGAATGTCTAATGGAGCCATTTCAGTCACTGTGACAAGTAGATAAAGAAAAATCTGAAGACAACATATGCATAAGGCTACACATTGTCTCAAATATGGCAAAACCAATACAATATTGTAAAGTTAAAAAAAGAAAAATATTCCAGGTAGAAGTGCACAAGTCTAGAGAAGTTCAGCTGGAGTCTAGAGAAGCCGTGGATTCTGGCTGGCTCAGCAGTACTTAGGCGGTTCTGAACTGGCTTCAGAACCATGGATGGTATTCAAAGAGAGTTGGCTATGTCCCAGCTAAAATTATCCAGGTAATTTGTGCAGAATCTGTCCCCTGTGTTCAAAATTACATTTTGTTATGCATAATATCAATTAAGCATTTTCATGAGGAAAACTAACACACAGTATATAAACACTCAACCAGTGGAAGAGAAAGAAGGGGCAAGGCTGCACATCTGAATTCTC
>NW_011439819.1:0-1644 GCF_000754665.1 Bison bison bison | reverse complement strand
TGCCCTGCCAAAAAAAAAAAAAATCCATATAGTCAAGATTAAGGTCTTCCCAGTCGTCATGCACAGCTGTGAGAACTGGACCATAAAGAAGGCAGAACACCAGAGAATCAATGCCTTTGAACTGTGGTGCTAGAGAAGACTCCTGAAAGGCCCTTGGATGTCAAGGAGATCAAATCAGTCAATCTTAAGGGAGATCAACCCTGAATATTTACTGGAAGAACTGATGCTGAAGATGAAGCTTCAGTATTTTGGTCATCTGATGTGAACAGATGACTCTTTGGAAAAGTCCCTGTAGCTGGGAAAGATTAAGGGCAGAAGGAGAAGAGAGCATCAGATGATGAGATGGCTGGATGGCATCACTGATGCAATGAACATGAACTTGGGCAAACACCAGGAGATGGTAAGAGACAGGGAGGCCTGGAATGCTGCAGTCCATGGGGTCACAAAGAGTCGGACATGACTGGGTGACTGAACAACAGCGACAACAATGCGCCTTCTACGCCTGCTTTCTGGAGAGTTTTATCATAAATGGGTGTTGAATTTTGTCAAAGGCTTTCCATGCATCTATTGAGATAACATATTGATTTTATCTTTCAGTTTGTTAATAAGGTGTATCACACTGATTGATTTGAGTACATTGAATAATCCTTCATCTCTGGGATAAAGTCCACTTGATAATGGTGTATGATATTTGCAATATGTTGTTGAATTTTGTTTGATAGAATTTTGTTGAGAATTTCTGCATCTATGTTCATCAGTGATATTGGCCTGTAATTTTCTTTTTTGTGGCATTTTTGTCTGGTTTTGGTGTCAGGATAATGGCACCCTCAGAGAATGAGTTTGGGAGTTTTCCTTCGTCTGCAAGTTTCTGAAAGAATTGGAGCAGAATAGGTGCTAGTTCTTCTCTAAATTTTTGGTAGAATTCACCTGTGGAGTCATCAGGTCAAGTACTTTTGTTTATTCGAAGATTTTTAATACAGTTTAAATTTCCATGCTTGTGAGTGGTCTGTTCATATTTTCTATTTATTGCTGGTTTGGAAGTTCATACTTTTCTAAGAATTTTTCCATTTCTTAGAACCTGTCCATTCTATTGGCATTTAGTTGCTCATAGTAGTCTTTTATGATCCTTTGTATTTCTCTGTCATCTGTTGTAGCTTCTTTTTTATTTCTAATTTTATTGATTTGCATGTTCGCACTTTATTTTTCTTGATGAGTGTGGCCAATGGTTCATCTATTTTATTTTTTCAAATAACCAGCTCTTAGTTTCATTTATCTTTCATTTCTTTTCAATTTATTTCTGCTCTGATCTTTATGCTTTATTTACTTCTACTAACTTTGGGGTGCTTTCTTCTTTTTTCTAGTTGCTTTAGATGTAATCTTAGGTTCTTTATTTGATATTTCTCTTGTTTTCTGAGGTAGGCTTATATTGCTATGAACTTCTCTCTTAGCACTGCTTTTACTGAATCCCATAAATTTTGGATTGTAGTGCTTTCATTATCATTTGTTTCTATGAATATTTTCACTTCATTTTTTATTTATTCACTCATCTCTTGGTTATTTAGAAGCATGTTGTTTAGCCTCCATGAAGTGAAGTGAAGAAGTGAAGTCGCTCAGTCATGTCCAACTCTTTGCGACCCCATGGAC
>NW_011439818.1:0-1644 GCF_000754665.1 Bison bison bison | reverse complement strand
GTGTGTGTGTGTGTATGTATGTGTGTTTGGGGGACATGAGAGAGACTCAAGCCCCATTTTTGTAATAGAAGGTTAATAGGCAATGTCTAAACTTGAAAATAAAAAGAAAACTTTTTCTTATAGGATGCTGTTTTGAAATAGCGAGATAGAAACCAGAAGAAACAGCCAAGAGAGTATAAAGTGAGTCCATCTGGGGAGTGGGAACTAGGAAAAAAACAATCATGGTAAGGGGACTGCTCTTTTATGATAAGCCTTATGGTACTGTTTGACTTGCTGAGCTGCTTCTGGGTTACTTTGATAAAAAATTAAAATTTAATTACAATTAGATGAAATTGTGGACTTACTGATAATGAATCATAGTCATACTCCTAAAAGATCTACCCTAATTGGTTCCAACTTCTCGAATGAAGAAAATAAAATAAGCCTTAACAGTGAAGTAATATGTGACATATTCGGAGAGAGTGATGAACTAGGTCTTGAAAAAGAACAGCTAGGCAACTCTGTCGTGTTCTCCACCCACACAGGGACTAGCCAGTCATTACACATGTCCTGTTTTCCTAAGAAATATTGGCAGAGGAAACATTGATTTATCACTATTTTATGAGGAGATAAATTGGCAAAGGCTATGGAGCAAAGAGGATACAGAATATAGGTCTGAAACTGGAAATTTTCCAGCTGGATTTAAAGAGAATTGTTGTAGCTAAAGGGGATAGTTATGCATTCAATAAGAACGTAAGAGTACCTAAGTAAGCATAAAGCACTGGGCTAGACTTTGGGTGGGGAGGTGTTTGTAGAGATGGATGGGTTGCAAACTCAAGTCACTTAACAACCTACTGAGGATGATCCGAACACATGAAAATTAAATAAGATGTCACAGTCAGTATATCAAGTCACTTTGGCAGGGTCTCAGGAGCAGCTTAGTGGGATATATTACACAGTGATGCGTTTTTACATTTTCAATATGTAGGTCTCAAGGAAAAGACAGTGGGAAAGAGTGAAGATACATTCTGTAAAGTTGAACTGAACTGCTTGCATGGAAGAAAAGAGAAAGAAAGTCGAAATCTAAAACATGGAAGAGGAAGAGGAATCAAAGGGAGAGAGAGACCTTTAAGACAAGAATAAGAACCCTGAGCCCTAAGGTTGATAAACCAGTGGTTACAACCCACAGAACCAGTTTTAGGAAGTAAGCGGATGGAGGGGCTGGACTGCCATGCCTGTGTGTGTTGATATTTATTTCTACAAAGCATCACAATGCACCACAAATAAAGTCCTGGCATGATGGACAGCTGCCAGGGTGGTCTCTCCATACCCTGAAATCTTCATGTACTGACTTTTTCCTTAAAATAAACAGGCTGTATATGACCTAGCAATTCGTGGGATTGCTAGGAACACATACCAAACAGGCTGTATATGACCTAGCAATCCCACCTAGCGTGGAACCTAGGAATACATACCAAGTAAACCAGAATTGAAAGAGACACAAGTACACCAGTGTTCACTGCAGCACTGTTTACATCAGCCAGGACATGCAAGCAACCTAGATGTCCATCGGCAGATGAATGGATAAGGAAGTTGTGGTACAGATACACAATGGAATATTACTCAGCTATAAAAAAGAACACATTTGAGTCAGTTCTAATGAGG
>NW_011439817.1:0-1644 GCF_000754665.1 Bison bison bison | reverse complement strand
GCCATTTCCTTCTCCAATGCACGAAAGTGAAAAGTGAAAGTGAAGTTGCTCAGTCATGTCCAACTCCTAGCGACCCCATGAACTGCAGCCTACCAGGCTCCTCTGTCCATGGGATTTTCCAGGCAAGAGTACTGGAGTGGGGTGCCATTGGGAAGGGTTTGAAGGTGTGCAAACATGGCATTTAAAGAACTGAAAAAAGGCCAATAAGGATGAACAGTGGAGAAAGGTGGAAGCAGTGACAACAGATAGAGCTGAAGAGATAAGGCCAGGAGGAAACCTGTTTGGTACCTTAAGCCTTGCAATAGGAATCAACTGAAGTTGACTGGGAGATAATAAATCTGCATGTAGATTTACATATTAATATATTCACATTGTTAAAGAAACTTCTAGAAGAAGAGTTAAAAAGCTGTTGCTGTAGCTCAGGCAAAAGATGATGGTAGAGAAATAAAGCTGTCACTAAGAAGGGAAGCAAATTAATGCATTATATATTTTAAAAAATTAATGGATAAGATTCAGTGTCTGAAAATAAGGGAGTGTGGGAAGATGAAGTAATCACAGAATTAAAGCTTGAGCAGCAGTACAAAGCCCTGGTAGATCTGGAAGGGTGGACTAGTTCTAGGACACTGATACAGGTCTTCCAGACAAAGAGAAGATGCTCACCTGACTTCATACAGTTTTAGATTAATTGTTTAATCAAACGTGCTGTTCAAGGAGTGTAAGCCTTTCATGAAAACCAAAAGTTGATCGGAAACCTATCCAAAGATCTCAAAGTGAAAGGTGAAAGCATGATGCTTTTGCATTGAAATGTACATTGGGTTAGTCATCAATAAAAACAAGGAACTGTTATACCATTCATTAAAGATGAAAGGGAATAATGTAATATTTAATTGGGCTTTGCCAAGTCTCCATTGCTTTTTTTTTTTATAAAATTGGGGACACAAATCCTGATCCAACAACATGGAATCACTGCAGAGGAAAGATAAATGATATTCAAGGTGAACTCCAAGAAGTACCAAAAAGCAGATAAAAAATGAGCATAATCTATTTATAATGCTAACTGAAAATTTTGTGGTAGCAATTTGCAAGTATGAAATATTTAAACATCATAGCATCCGTCATCTCTTAACTACAGTTTGCATCTGTTAGATGGCTAAGGAGAGAGTATATATTATCCTGAGATGAAAAAAAAAAAAAGCCTCAGGAAGAAAATGCTTCCTACTATTGGAGTATTAGAGGAGAATCACTGAATCATGCAAATTAACATGTTGAACATAAATTGATGTTCTCTCTCAAATCCAGCAGCAATTCAGGTTCAAGTCAGCAATCCTCTGATTTGACTTGCCATAGAAAATTCATAGAAAATACTCGAATGAAAGTTGCAGACTTATTAGCCCAAAACACTGTGAGTGACTAGAAGCAGTAACTTAGCCCTACCTTGGGTGTTACCAACATGTGAACACACATGTTGTTCTATAAAATAACTGAACATAGTTCCAAATGTAATCTATAAAACTTGTAGACATAGAAAGATTATGGTTAAGATATGATCTATGATTAACCTCTCAGAGAGACTTTAAATTGTATCCAATATTCATAGCAGCATTATTTACAAGCCAAGAAATATTAATAGAAGCAATCTAAGTT
>NW_011439816.1:0-1646 GCF_000754665.1 Bison bison bison | reverse complement strand
CAGGCTCCTCCATCCATGGGATTTTCCAGGCAACAGTACTGGAGTGGGGTGCCATTGCCTTCTCTGAAAGTGAACAAGACATAATATTAACTTTGTAATTTTTATATCTGACTTTCTAAAACTGCTCACTTTGTTAAAATTTTAATTTTTATCTTAAAGATTTTATCTAAAGATTTATCTTTAGATTTGGATCTTGATGGGGTCTCATAAATGTTTAAATTTACTGCTGGAGGTCATCTCATTCAGTATTTGGTTTGTAATTCCTTCTTCTTTTTCAGTTCGTCTACTTTATCTATCTTTACTCTGTTATGACCTTCATTTCCTGGAATCAGGCTTTGTTTTGGGCATTGGGAAGTCCAAGGAAAAAATCCCTGAAAATACAGATGTGTTACAAATCTACCCTAGGATTTATGGTATTATATGAATGAGAGCTTGAAATCCTTAAACTTGCTCCAACTGCCTAAACTGTGCTTAACTGCTTTAAACAAAGAAGAGACAGCTGAAATCCCGTCTGTACCCATGGCTACCTTGTATTCTTTGAATAGCATCCTGGTATCTCCAGTTGTATAGAATACATTATTAGTGGGTCACAGGTAGACAAAGATCATTGAGTCACAATCACACTGGAAATATACCCACTGTTTGACACATAGTGATTGGGGGAGGAATTGTGCAAAAGGACCAATGAATTAAATATCACTTCATTCTAGCTGTGTGAAAATATTCATGTCAAGTACACTATTTCAGCACTGGCTTCCTCAGATAGGGATAAAGATACCTGCTTTTGCTTTGCATATTTTGTAATGTTTTTGAGATGAAATGGGATAGTTCATATGAAAGTTCTATAAGATTTTTACATGTGGTGTTTTATTTAGTTCATCCTAACTTACTGACTTGTCAAACTTTATAATGTATCTTTTGATAGTTGAGAAAGTATGAATCATTTATGAGCTTACTATTCACGTTCAGATTTGCAGTTCTTCCTGCAACTGCTTTGCACATATCTATTCATTACAAATGCAGGAGATATGGGTTCAATCTCTGGATCAGGAGGATCCCTGGAGTAGGAAATGGCAAACCACTTCAGTATTATTGCCTGAAAATTCCGTGGACAGCAAAGCCTGGTGGGCTACAGTCCATGGGGTCACAAAGAGCCAAACACAACTGAGCGACTGAGCATACATTCATTACAAAATTTCATTGTTTCTCACCATATATATTTCTATGGAAATAATTTAAAACTATTCTATTTACTGAGTTGACAGGAAAAATTGCTTATCAGTGTTTTAAATTCAAGTATTTTCTTACAGCAAAATCTAAAGTGTATTTTCTCATATAATTTACAAGATTATAAATTGAGTTTCTATCACATTGTTCTTTATATATGCATTTATATTCAGAAAAGAAATTAACTAAATCCACATTGAATCCTAAGTTCTATGTTATTTGGAGGGAAAACTATTCCTAATCTCAAGAAACCAATACTTTTATTAACTAATTTAAAACTTGATTTAATGAGTAGATATATGTTCTGTTTTATATATTTTATGATATCTTCTTTGGAAGGAATGATGCTAAAGCTGAAACTCCAGTACTTTGGCCACCTCATGCGAAGAGTTGACTCATTGGAAAAGACTCTGATGCTG
>NW_011439815.1:0-1648 GCF_000754665.1 Bison bison bison | reverse complement strand
GTTGGGAAGATCCCCTGGAGAAGGACATGGCAACCCACTCCAGTATTCTTGCCTGGAGAATCCCATGGAAAGAGGAGCCTGGTGGGCTGCAGTCCATTTGGTCTCAAAGAGTCAGACATGACTGAGCAACTCACACACACACACACACACACACACACAGAGTATTAAAGAATTAATAGCTAAGTAAGTTATTTCAATTCAGGGAAAGACAAAGAAATGTGTAGGATAGAAATGAAAGTTCATCAAATTGCTGTTTCTTTGTTTATCAAGGTGTAGTTGTTGACATATTTAGGTGTCCTGTGTATTGATGAGAGACAAGTTTAAATGAGTCGGAGGGTTTCTCCCTCCTTCCGGTAGCTTAGTAGAGAGCGGGCTCAGCTGGACTGACAAGCAGTCAGTATTACTGCCAGGTAATGATCTTCCGAGGGCCCTCATATTGCCCTTAAGTGTGGGAAACTTCTAGCATTGTTCCTGGGCCTGAAGATCTATAGAAGTATTTGTGGGTACTCAGATAAGCAAGGTGCTCCCTAGCCCCTCTCAGGGTCACCTGTAACTAGACACTGAGATGTGCAGTCAGGGCTCATGGTCTCTTGGCGTGCTCGCGGTCGCACATCTAGTCTACCTGCCTGGGCAGGCTCCTCCTGGAATTCCGACCATGGTGTGTTATGACCACCTGTGCCTGACCTATGCTGTGAATAATGTCAGTGCAATGCGTACGTTCTTTTGCTTTTCTCCAAGTTTTTTCTCCAATCAACCTTATATTGTGTTTGTATTATGCTTGAATAACATGTGCCAAAAATATGTCTTGAAATTGTACTTTGAGTTGTAAGATCTTCTCATAATAAGTGACTTGAAAGCCAAATTTGTGGGCAGAAGGCCCCACACTTCACTATTTCAATGATCTCTCTTTTTCTCCCTCTATCTACTCTCTCTTTTTCTGGTTTCTGGGTGATGGCATTTGGTCCATAATTCTTTAAAGTTAACTGCAGATATGATTCTACTGTCCAATTTATTGTATGAGAAATTTTGATGATTCTGTGGGAAGGACCCATCCTTACTTGAGAAGAAGTGGGTGAGAGGTGAGTGGTACCTTTTCCCTGGAGGCCAGTAGGATGACCACCGACAGAAGATAGCTCTAGAAAGTGTGGTGACAGGTTCACAAGTCCGCAAGCCTAAAACACTTTTCAGAGGAGCCCTGCCTTGGGCTGGAATAGGCCTCTCCTGGGACCCCTGCTTCACTCAGACAATGACTGGGAGCATTACAGGGAGCATTGTCTTGCCAAAGAGTAGAGGCAAATACAGAGGCACAGCAGCTAGATCTGCCAGGCAACCATGCTTCAGGAAGCAGAGATCTGAGTGCTGTCTTTCCATGACTGTTGCAGCCATAAGACCCTATAGTCTCTGGCTACTTCTCTGCTGTATCACCAACCACGGTCTTCCTAGCTTATCTGCTCCTGTCCTGCTGACCTCCTTGCTGCTTTGTGAGCACGTTGAATACTCTCCTTTGTGTTAATAACTTCATCTTTGTGTTAATAACTTCATCCACCTGGAAAATTCTTACCATATATATTTTTTTTTTCACAGTTCAAACTGGTTTTATTCAATGGTAAATTATATATACACTTCATCTTCTTTATCCATTACTTAG
>NW_011439814.1:0-1648 GCF_000754665.1 Bison bison bison | reverse complement strand
CTGGATCTAGGGTCCAGGGTGGGACTCTGGGGCAGCCAGCTTTGAGGATAGTCATAGAGGTTGTCTTAGAGGTCAGAAGCACACAGGTTTGCATGGGAAAGTGCGTTCTCGTTCATCCTGCCAACTTCATAAGTCTGATAGAGTATATCAAAGGAGGAAGAGTCCAAGTCAGGGTCTTGGGTCTTAGAAATGCATTTGTCAGTACAAAAAGTCACTGTGTAAAGTGGTGAATAGATATTTTTCTTCTAACCCAAGTGTCAAACTTGTTTTGTAAAGAGCTGGATAGTAATGTTTTTCATCTTTACAGGCCATGTGGTCTCTGTTGGAACTGTCCAACTATGCTGACTAGTGGGAAAGCACTTAAAGATAATATGTAAAGAAATGGGTTTGGCTGTGTTCCAGTAGAAGTTTATTTGTAATGATGCAGGCTGTAGTTTGCTGATTTCTGCAGTAGTCCCATCACTATTATCTGATCTCCCACTGGGAAAGGTTTTTTGCTTCCCTCCAGACCCTTTACCTCTCTGTGGAAACTTTTGCGTGGAAACCCAGGGGCATGCACCAGGATAGGCACTACTATTTGGATACAACAGCAGGGCATGCTCTGAGGTGTGAGCCATACAGTACTTGGATGTGCCCAAGCCAAGCGGACAGGAAACCGTCCTGCCAGCCGTAATTCATAGAAATTATAAGCAGCCCTGCTTTAGCACTGTCAGCGTCAGTTGTAGGGAGGAGGTATTGGGTCCTGAATCGGATGGATGCTCTCGAGGACATCTCTGTTGGACCTCTACAGCTGGAGGATGCCAGATCCTACTTCCAGAACAGAAGAGCTGCATCATTTCAGCAACTCTGACTTTATGGTTTATGTAGTAAGCTCATCATTATGATTTAAAAAGAAGCCCAACCTGAAAGGCAGAAGCCCTGTGATGTAATTTTGGCCTCTGTCCCTGGGGGGTCTCAGTCTCTGTGAGGAGTTGAATTCCATAATCTATGATCTCCATCACTAGCAAAGAGGTTGGATACATTTAGCGAATTGAACATTTAAAATTGGAATTTTAGTACCGGCTCTCGTGTTTTGTCTTCTCGTGTTTTGTGTTTTTGTTATCCATGGAGGTATCACATAGATTCTTCATGTTTCATTCTTCTTACTTGTAAAGTGCAACAGATTGCTGGCTGACATCAAGGGAATTTATATATGATGGCAGTAATGCTCCAAAATAAGGGTATTTCAGAGTCTTCAAAATCACTGAGCATGTAATGTGGAACATAGGTTTTTAACATCTTGACTGCTGGTCAGTTTATTGAGAGGTCTCAGAGGACCCAACTTCATGAATCGGCTCTTATTTTATTTAGCTTATTGACTGTCTTGCATGTTCTCACTCAATTGTTCTCTAGGCAAGTTCATCACTGTTGGTTGGGGCAGGAAGGAGACGCAGTTCCATGGATCTGAAGGCAGGCAAGCAGCTTTTCAGATGCAAATGGTAAGGTTGGTCTGATGGATAAAGAACTTTGTTTGGAACAAATAGAAGTTCTGCTGCCGCTGCTGCTAAGTTGCTTCAGTCGTGTCCGACTCTGTGCGACCCCAGAGATAGCAGCCCACCAGGCTCCCCCGTCCCTGGGATTCTCCAGGCAAGAACACTGGAGTGGCTTG
>NW_011439813.1:0-1648 GCF_000754665.1 Bison bison bison | reverse complement strand
TTCATGACCCAGGGATGGAACCCCTGTCTCTTATGTCTCCTGCATGGCAGGCTGGTTCTTTTATCACCAGGGCATCACCAGGGAAGCCCATAAATCCAAGAACCTGGACTCTTAAGTGACCTGAACAATCTCCACCCTAAGTCATCATTTAAATGATAATCATCACATCCGGTCAACCCTGCAGCCTAGTGTAAGCTGCCTGAACATCATGCCTGTGGTTCATTGACACCATCATCACTGCTCACTGAAGCTGGAAGACATTCCCTTTCTTCTGCACATGACAAAGCTGAAGTTCAGAGACTTGAGAATAAGGTGACATTTAATGTCCAGTCATGGACAGAACAAATGATGTTTAAACTTCTCTGTCTCTGATCATTCCAGTCTATCAAACAGTAACTCATGTAAGGTCTGTGAAGTTCACTTAATTCTTTTAAGGTCAGTGAGTTATTTAACATCAGAGTTACAATTAGAAGGCTTCATTGCAGCTCTTATAGCTCAATTTGTTTCTAAGAAGGAGATGTAGATTTTTGATGCAATTCCTGTTTAATTCATTCCAAAAAGTATGTACTTTGGACCTACTGTTTCCTTTTTTGAAGCATCTATAACACTCCATCCAATCAAAGGGCTGCATTCCACTCTGGTGTCTAAGGGTTTGTTTGCCTTGTTGACAGCTCATCTGAGTCACCTAAACCACTTATCAGCAACCCGCTCCTCTCATTTTGTCACAGAAAAAGGCCCATCATGTTTTTCAGTTTTAAATTGTCTTGCATTTCAGTGTTCCTGACTTTTTCAGAAATTATTACCTCAATCAAATGCCGTGTGGTCTCAGATTCCTTTGCACTCTGTGGGTCAAAGCTGAACTTGGGGTAAACCTTTGGTCATCTATGAGTAGCCTTTCAAGTCTTATAATTGGGATCGTTGGGGAGAAATTTGCGCATAAATTTAGTAGTAGGACTGAAATTCTAGATTACTTTCAATTCAGTATTCTTCCCTGTCCTGGAGCTGGAGGTCTGTGTCTAAGAAGTTAAATTGTGTTTCTGTTTGCCACTAAATCAATAGTAGCACACCTCTATCACATTCAAAAAGGATACTTAATACATAACTTTTAATAAATATGTGCAAGGATAAATGACAATGAATAACACAGAGAGTATGGAGTGATTCTACATTAGTACACACTGTGGACACACAGTCCTACTCTCATGATAACAACCAATTCTTCACATAACTGGAAGCAGAAGAAGTTGTCCCTGTTGAGCAATGCATTTTGAGTCTTAAAAAATGATCAGATGTCTTAGAGCTAATTTGTGGACAATTCTAGACAACACCTAAGTTCTTTTTGTTAAGGCACTTGAGTTTGTTTGTTTTTTAATTTTAGGGACATGTCTTGCAGGATCTTAGTTCCCCATCCAGGGATTGAATCCAACCCCACAGTGGTGAAAGCAGAGTCCTAATCACTGGATGGCTAGGGAATTTCAGACAACATCAAAGCTCTTTTATTTTTTATATAGAGATAGGTTTAAAAAAAATCTATAGGTAAAAAACTACTATCTACAAAAAATTATAAAGATATAGGCAAAAGCTCTCTTTCCTGCATGATTTTTGTGTTTTTTTTTTTTTTTTTTGAAAGAGAAATTGTGAAAATAAG
>NW_011439812.1:0-1649 GCF_000754665.1 Bison bison bison | reverse complement strand
ATTCATGTTGATGTATGGCAGAAACCAACACAATATTATAAATTAATTATTCTCCAATTAAAATAAGTAAATTAATAATCAAAAAGTCAAAATACTACTGAATCAGATTAAAGCCCTAGGCATCTCCCCAAAAGGTCTATCATTTGATGTAGATGTATCTGTGATCCCGGAAGCTATAAGTTGGTCACTGTGGCAGAGACAACATAAGAGAGTACTCTTAGGATTTTGGTTCCAACTCTGGAAGTGGGCAGAAACCTGATAATTCCCCCTTACAGAAATAGCTCTTAGCAATGCATACAGTATTCCTTCAGGAAGAGCATTTCACAAAGCAAGACCATGTAATGATAAGAATTTCTCTTCCAATTAAGTGGTGGATTGAGGGTATATTCCATGGACCTAACTCTACTATATCTCAAACTCCCATTTTGACTAAGTGGCACCCTATTTTCCATACATTGTCACCAGAATTGCAGGTGCTACTAGGCCCTGTAAAATATGTAGAGCCAACAAATACCCCTGTCTCTATCCTGTGGTAGTCACTGTGACATGTAGAAAGGGACTGGGGGGAAATTCCTGCTGATGCCTGGTATACTAATGTATCTAGTCTGGAATTCCATTCACATGGACTAAAGTCACTATTCAGCTTAACAGTCAATATCTGCATTAGAAACAGGGATAAACTTCAGCAGCTGAGGGGCTCACCTCAGAGTGGTTAGGCTGGCTGGGATCACTCATAAATCCAGGCCATAATAGCTCCCTTTGCACTGACAGTTGGGCTGTTCTGAAGGGATTAATTCTATGGCTTGGACAATGGGAAGCCAGAGGTTGCATGATCATGAATAAGTTCTTGCAGAGTCAAAATACATGGAGAGACATTTGAGTTTGCTTGCAAGAGCCTGAGGCAGTCCTTACTGTCTTCCATATACTGTCTCACAAGGAGCTGACATTTCTTGCCAATCAGGAAGCTGATGTCTTAGCTCAGATAACAAGCCCTAGCAACACACCCTTCAGTAGATACAAGCAGAATGGATCCATAAAAAGTGAGGCCACCATAATATCCAAGTGGGATGGTATATTGCTGAGGATACCAGATTGCCCTTTAAACACAACTTGTTTAATGCAGTAACAACATGCTTTCTGTATTTTAAACAATGCCCAAGGCAACTTCTAAAGGACTTTGAGGTCATCCAGTGAAGTTCCCAACAAGTGAGAGACTGGCAAATTGATTGTATTGGCCTCTGAGTGAGAGTTCCAAATATGATCTGGTTTGTATGGATATTGTATCTGGCCTAACCCAAGCATCGCCAGTTGCCTTGGAAACCAAGCTGCCACTGTTTGGGGATTAGAGAAGCTGAGTAGCATGTATGAATACTTTATCAAATAGCAGTGATTAGGGGTCATACTTCAAACGTCATGATGTGCAAGACTGTGCTGAAGAACATGACAATGAACCAAGGTTCTATCTTCCCTGTAAACCTGTAAGCTGCAGGGTTAGTGGTCTCTAGAATATTAAAGCAGTATACTACATTACTCGGAGAAGGCAATGGCACCCCACTCCATTACACTTGCCCGGAAAATCCCATGGATGGAGGAGCCTGGTGGGCTGCAGTCCATGGGGTCGCTAGGAGTCAGACACGACTGAGCAACTT
>NW_011439811.1:0-1650 GCF_000754665.1 Bison bison bison | reverse complement strand
GAGTGGGTTGCCATTTCCTTCTCCAATGCATGAAAGTGAAAATTGAAAGGGAAGTCACTCAGTCATGTCTGACTCTTCATGACCCCATGGACTGAAGCCTACCAGGCTCCTCCATCCATGGGCTTTTCCAGGCAAGAGTACTGGAGTGAGTTGCCATTGCCTTCTCCATTGATATGTATACTAAGTATCAATGTTTTAATTTATAAATTTAATTCTTTTACCAAATATGAGAGCCTTATTCAATAAAATTTCATTTCCAAGGCATCAACTAATCTGAATTGTCTGACTTTCTTTTCTTCAAATAAATCATACTTGCTAGTTACAATTAAATGTTTTAGTCAGCCCTTCCCAGATGTAAGATGAAGAGCAGGCAGAAATTTGCCAGCTCAGGGGTCATTTGTTTTCTTACAGTGTGGCTCCTGGGTGGTGTTTTCCTTTCTCTTCTTCTCAGAGAATTAATAAATTAAATCATTGTTCTTTTATAGAGGAAATGCAGGATAACCTGGCATGAAAACCAGGATAAAAACAATAAAAAGTCAGAGTGGGGGGAATTGCTTCTTGAAAAAATAGTTTTTAATAAATTCAAAGTAGTTATTACAGAGAAGAAAATATCATGTTGAAATTCCTTACATTTATTTTAAGGATTGACTTTAATATTTATTTTGAAATTATTTATTGGTGGTTTGTTTGGAGTTGTGAACTTTCTCATGCTTAAGGCCTATAAAAAAATCTATCTCTGGGCCAAAGCAGAAGATTCTGAATTAACCAAATTGAGTCAATCAATAATTGTATTTACACCCCTTGTCATAGTTGATTGGTGCAAAGAGAGCTCACAACACAGTTCTCTCCTCAGATATTGAGACTAAATTCCATTTCTCTCTTATGGCTGAAACTACATAAAACAAAAGCCACAAACTTTGGAAAAGCCAATGAGACCAGCAGATGTTTTCTCATTAGCCTTCCTAGGATTTTGGAAACTTTTAAAAATTAGTTGACATACATATTAGAAAATTTCATATAAAAATCTTGAGCTCAAGCTTCTCTTGAAGAAAGAGAAAGATTTGGAACACTGGGTGAACATTTCTCCACCACAACCATTGGCTGGGACTCTGGGGTGGCCTTCAAATGGGGTATGTATGCAGCTTCTAATTCATGGGTTGGCAAATGTTTTCTGGAAATGGGTACATAGTAAATATTTGCAGCTTTGTAAACCATGCAGTCTGTGTTGGTTGTCATATCATCTCTGTCATTATAGACTAAAAAGAGACATAGAAAATACAAGTTTATTTACTGAAACTGGTCAGTAAGCTGAGCTTGCACCTGGCCACAGTTTGTCATCCTCTGCTCTAGTTTCCTCATAGCCTGCACTCACTACTTTCTCACCAGCCCATCTCATTCATCGGCATTATCTGCCTGGTCTCTGTGGTATTGGTATTAATATAATAGACATTGATGCTTAGAGGCTGTTGGTGCTCATGTTCTTTGCTTCATGGAGAAATTCATGAAGCCACAGAGAATTGTAGAGATGAGAGATTATATGAATTTTCCCCAAGGTGTTGATACCCTAAACCCCGGAACTTATAGAATATGTTAAACTGCAGGGAAAATGGGACTTTGCAGATGTAATTAAGGTTACGGACTTTAAAACAG
>NW_011439810.1:0-1650 GCF_000754665.1 Bison bison bison | reverse complement strand
CTGGAGTGGGTTGCCATTTCCTTCTCCAATGCACGAAAGTGAAAAGTGAAAATGAAGTCGCTCAGTCGTCTCTGACTCTTCACGACCCCATGGACTGCAGCCTACTAGGCCTCTTCGTCCATGGGATTTTCCAGGCAAGAGTACTGGAGTGGGGTGCCATTGCCTTCTCCGCTAGACTAGCATAGTGCCTCCTATATTGTAATCACTAAACAGTTACTTAATGAAAGACTGGAATAATGGCAGAAAAGAAAAATGCATAAAAGTATGGATTGAGTGATGAGTGAATAAACAGGAAGTTAAATGCCCAGATACGCAAAACCAAACCCAAACATAAGAGTTAGCTTTATACAAGGTAAAAATGAGTGTAACCAGTCATTGATCCTGCATGTACAAACCATCTGCTTCAGAAAAATTTCTATCAGCAACTCTTGTTCTTTTTTACCTTTTAAATTTTGGAGAATTGGATTGTACTATGGAAAATAATTAATTGGAAGTAGAAATGAAATGAACTAAAGGCATCACATGCTTCACTAAAAAATTTTAACTGTCAGAAAAGGACAGCAGTGTTTGCTGATATATTTAATTGAAGTGAAATATTTGAAGTCTTATCTAGAAGTTTTAGCTATTTCTCTTATTGAAAGGGAAAAAAATGGTCATAGAACTGTGCTGATCAAATTCAGTTTTCCACAGGTTTGCTTACACTCTTGTTTTCCATTTTTGAAAGTACACATGCATTTTCATAATTTTATAATAGAAATAGAAATGATAATTTTAGGAATTTATTGACAGAAAGATAATCAGTAATGGCTCTCTAAGAGTATAATTTATACATACATAAATATTTTAAATTACTATTAATATATACAGTCATGAAATGAAAGGTCTTCATTTATCAAAAAATGCAACATTACACATTCCAGTGATTTATATACTATGTTGGTGTATAAAAGCAATGATGTATATATTTATGTATATTTATTTAGTGATTTATGGATTTGGAATTTTCATCATTCTAAGTTCCTTGACAAATGCATTCATTTATCTTCACCCAATGATATTATCATTAGGCAAGAGGCCATCACAGTTGCTAGAACACAGGTACTTGCTGAATGAGACAATATTTCAAGAGAAAAAACATCAGAATTACAGAATTACATGGCCTGTGATCAATGCTATCCACAAGCATAATTTTTATGCTAATACATAAGTTAATTAATTGCATGAAAAATATTCCAAAAGGCAAAAATACAAAATATTCCAAAAAACAAAAGGCCTTCAAAGAGAATGTTCAGAAGAAGTAGATCTAAGCATGTCTATTGCCCTAATAATGTTTGTGTTTTGTGTAGCAGTGAATGACTTCAAAGAATGTGGTTAGACAAAAGAATTCTCAAGAGGCGGTGCCCAGGGCCCTAGTGCTTTTTCATCTCTGCTTAATATGCATGTACTTATTTATGCTTATTTACCTCAAAATCAGTATGTAACCTTTGGTATTACATATCCACTTGATGAATTGAAACTTTATTACAAATAACGTGTTCCATTTTTTTC
The DNA here is from genome assembly GCF_000754665.1 of Bison bison bison. NCBI lineage: Eukaryota > Metazoa > Chordata > Mammalia > Artiodactyla > Bovidae > Bison > Bison bison. Next base: position 102 of record NW_011439810.1, on the reverse strand, counting down.
ATTTTTGAAAATAATACATTAAAAAATTAATTCAACACTGATGTATTGAACAGTCTTATGGACTCTGTGGGAGAGGGAGAGGGTGGGAAGATTTGGGAGAAT
>NW_011439809.1:0-1653 GCF_000754665.1 Bison bison bison | reverse complement strand
AGTCCTAGGAACGAACTGTGGAGTTTGCTGTGGCAAGGCAGAAAGGAAAAGAAATAAATGAACATCTCAGCAGAGATTAAATATGATTTCTGTAAAGAGATAAACAGACAAGGAGCTATATGTACTTCTGTGACTTGCCTGCTACCTAGTACAGTAATCATCATAGATTCTCATCAAAAACAGAATTTACTCAGTAATATAGGAGAAATGTCAACCAGTTTTCAGTTAATTTTTTTCCTGAAGCCTGAAGGAAAGAATCACTAATCTTTGGCTCTTTTAATATGCTCAAGAAAGTATACAAGTCAAAAAATTGTAAAAGAATTCATAACACAGAGGTGGGAAAAAAGAGAAGTATAAAACAGAGAACACCAGCATCCCTCCCCTAACACACACACACACACACACACACACACAAAGCATGCACTCAGAAGACCCCATGGAGCCTTGGAATGTAGGTGGGTCTGTTTTGAAACATTTAAATTTGAAGGGCTAGAAAGGCCATTGTGAAACCCTAATTTTTAGGCATGATGGTGGTCTAATTCCCTGTTCATTGTAAAGAGCTGCTGGCACATGTCCCCTGAAGGGCTTTCCTCATGCTAAAAATCTGCAGTGGCCTGTATTCATGCTTCCTCACTTCACTGGCAACTGTGATTCAATGCAATGTTTCTCAAATCGTATAGCACATCAAGTGACTGTGGAGCTACAGAAATGAAGATTCTCAATCCCCATCTCAGACCTAATGAAGCATAGTATCTGCAAGCGGGACTCAGGTATGTTCAACAAGCACCAAGGTGATTCTGATGTTCACTGATGTTGAGGAATCACTCCTGTAATGAACAGAACTTAAAAACTGTAATGACCTGCACTTAAGCCTCTGGTCTCTTCCTTTGTGTAATACTGTAGCTGTGTCATCATCTCCATAAGCAAGAATATCCTCATTTTTACAATGGAGAATCATTTTAATTTATAGAAACATTTTAGAAATTAAATGAGAAAAATTCTTTAAGTGTCAAAATATTCGGTGAATTACTGGCATTCTGACCTCCCAGCATCTGCCCTTGTTGTGTTTCCAACACAATACCATCAGCTGCCCAACTGAATGAACTTTCTTTAGGTTGGCTTGTTTTGTCACTGATGCTTGCAAACCACAGGCACTCTGATTAATTTGTTCTATTCTAAATGTTTTCTCCCTTTTGCCTTCCAAATATCCCCATCAAACCTTTATCTTTAAAATCTTTCCTGACTACTTCAGACACCAGTGATCTCTCCTTCAGAATTTATAGCACTTACTGCTTGTCAAGTGCCACTTTAATTCTATAATATTTGAGCATCAATTCTACTGTCCTGTGGCCTTAACTAAATAGGTGGACCTATTATCTTCGAAACTAGGTTGTAAACTCTTTTGAGAAAAGGAGCACACAGTGAATTTTTTATGAAATATCCAAGGTTTCCGTATAGCTATAGTGACTAACATTTTGTCCTGATCATCTCATAGCTTGTATTTCTCCTTAGCCTGAATTCTGTGAGATAGTTTCCCTGCAGTTATCACACAGAACCAGATTTTTCTGCTTTGTGGGTAGTCTGATGTTGAATAAGAGCTGAGTTCTGTGTAAATGACTCCCCACGCACTTTACATGTATAGGGATCACCTCT
>NW_011439808.1:0-1653 GCF_000754665.1 Bison bison bison | reverse complement strand
TTATCTTTCAAAAAAAAAAAAGCACAGAGGATGAATAAGAGATTAGGATCTAAAGTATATAAATAACTCATGCAAGTCTATATCCAAAAAAAAAAAACCTATCTGGATAAAAATGAGAAGATCTGAATAAACATTTTTCTAAAGAAGATAAGCAGATAATTATTTTACAATATTGTATTGGTTTTGCCATACATCAACATGAAAAATTAGCCTCCAATTAAAATAAATAAATTTATAATAAAAAAAGAAGATAAGCAGATAACCCACAGGCACATGAAAAAGTGTTCAATATTGCTATCATCAGAGAAATTCAAATAAAAACCACAATGAAATATCACCTCACACCTGTCTGAATAGCCATCATCAAAAAAAGTCCACAAATAACAAATGCTGTTGAGGATGTGGACAAAGAGAATTCTTGTACATTGTTTGTGGACATGTAAATTGATACAATCACTGTGGAAAACAGTGAAAGTTCTTTAAAAAACTTAAAATATAACTCCTATATGATCCAGTAATTCCATTCCTGGGTTTATATCCCAAGAAAACAAAACTAATCTGAAAATAAATATCCATAGCAGTCTTATTTGTAATAGCCAAGATATGGGAACAACTTAAATGTCCACCAACAGATGAATGGATAAACAAGATTTGGTATATTTTACAATGTAATATTACTCAGCTATAAAAACAAATGAAATTCTGCATTTTGTAACATTATGGGTGGACCTAGAGAGTATCATGTTTAATGAGATAAATCAGTAGGAGAAATACAAATCCTTGATGCTACTTCTTAAATGTCACATCTAAAAAATAAAACAAATGAATAAGTTTTATTTTATTAAACAAAACAGATACAGAATCACGAATATAGAGAACAAACTAGTAGTTGCTAGTGGGTAGAGAGAAAAGGGGAAGGAGCAAGAGAGGGGTTGGATCAAGAGATATGAAATAATTTATGCATAAGGTAAAAAAGCACCAAAAATATGCTGTACAGCACAAGGAAATATAGACATTATTTTGTAATAATTTATATGGAGTATAACATATAAAAATATTTAATCTTTATGCTGAAACTATTATAATATTGTAAATCAACTCTACTTGAATAAAAAATTTTTTCAACACTCAAAAATAAATTTTTTATAAGCCATCTTCTGAACATGCTTGTCTTCTTTAATTTCCTATTTGGGATTCAACATGATCTCTATCACATAGGAAAACTTGAGTTTTCTTTACTTTACTTCTTTCTCTCAATTTTTGTACATTATTATTACCCTAAACTTGTTTTCTTACATAACCAGCATATTTCTTGAGTCATTACTTCATATCCCAATCCTTATGTCATCTTCCCCTGATTTTTTAAATAGCCATGTACATTCAAACATTTGCTCAAAATTGCTTCCTTTATCCTATTTTTGTTTCTTCTTCTTTTGTTTTTTCTTATTCTACATCCATAAAAACTTCATTCTCCATTTAGGGTCAAAGTCAAATTTCATATCCAGTTGAAATATTTCTCTTGTTTTGTACACTTGAGCAGAAGGAAATATGCTTTTCTATAATTTGCTACCTATAGAGAAATATTATATTAGGTATGTATGTGTTATTTGCTGAGTCATGTCCAACTCTTTGTGACCCCATGGACTGTAGCCC
>NW_011439807.1:0-1653 GCF_000754665.1 Bison bison bison | reverse complement strand
TCTGCTTTTTAACATGCTGTCCATATTGTACTGTACGTGTGTGTGTGTGTGTGTGTGTGTGTGTGTGTGTGGCTAGATAGATAGATTTGTGATATGTATCATATTTTCTTTATCCACTCATCTGTTAATGCACACTTGGGTCCTCCCATGTCTTTACCACTGTAAGCAGTGCTGCAATGAAGGATGTTCATGTGTGTGTAAACTCATTTTGTCACATTCTTCCACAAGTCACCACTGGCAGGAATGAATGTTTGAAAGTTAGCCCCTCAAAATAGTTCCTTAAATTGAGGCATTTTAAAAGGAATTATGAAATGTTAATATTGTATTAATTTTCTACACAGGGTTTGCATTACGTATGATTGATATTAGTAAATATTGTTAATTTTACTCTACACTAATAAATATTACATTATGGACAATTTCCGAGAGCAACGAAAAATCCTTATTGCAAAACTCAGTTGCAGACATGGATTTGTACATGAGTACTGTAAAATTGTGTCAATATTTGTCACCTAGTCCTCTGAGAATACAAAATTCATGACAAAGAGGGAGGTTAGTGAGTGTTTTCTTAGTTCATTCCCAAAAGAAGATCAGAAAAAAATCATCACTGAAAATAATTTTAATGCAAGCTTCACCAAAAAAGCCTATCCCTGGAGTATAGAAATACACTGAAGAGGGGCACAGATGGAATATTTACTCAGAGAGTTTGGTTTTGATCTTTATGAATTGTATTTTATCACTGGTTTGAATTAAGCTATTACTGGCTCTTTGTTGGTTCAGCAGCAACACATGAGTCAGTGTTTTGAAAAGTAGTGTTTAGTAGCATTTAAAATGTTATTTTAAAAGCTGATTTCCACTGAGAAGATTTTCTAACAAGTATGTTCCTGTTAGTGACTCATCTATATATATATAAAAATATTGAAATTAGAGAAATAGGATTGTATGATCGGTATGATACAATTTTATAGCAAAGTGTTAATAAATGATAATTCCTTGTATAGAGAGATTACATTGAAGGATTACCAGCATTTCTGTTCATTCAAAATATAGTTGCAGCATCCATCCTTCTACTTAGAAATGTTAAAATATAAATCATAGATAAATACACTGATATTAACATCATTGCTGGCATGTTTAGACCTTTCTGACCCTGACAGATGCAATCTCCTTAACTAAGATATCACCCTAGCTAAATGAATGGTTCAGCTGAATCACAAATAGTGACCCCATCTATTCAGAAAATAGTCACAGATAATTAGTAAACATACTTGTACTTGAATGTGAGACACCTTATTCGCACAGAAGATCAATTGTTAGTTCACAGACATGGACATGGAAACATCAGAATTCCTGCTGTAACATGGTATTTGAAGTAAATGTAGTACCCCAAAACACTTTAAATATTTGATCATATTTTTATAAACTTATAAACTTCACTTTTATAAATGCTTTGGAACAGACTGTTCCAATTGTAAATATCTAATGTCATTTGTCTGTATATGAGTTTGCTAAGGAAAAAAAAAGTTATATTTCAACTCTGTTTGAAATCACTTGTAGGTAAGGATCAACTGACCTACCTTTCTTACCAGTCATGGTATGCAAACAGATGCTTGGGTTGCACTGAATAGGGCTTATTAAGGCTTTACAGGCAGG
>NW_011439806.1:0-1653 GCF_000754665.1 Bison bison bison | reverse complement strand
ATGGATCCTTTAATAGCCTGAATTATGAGGTGATTTTCACTGGTTTTCCAAAGAAGGGAAATAAAATATATGAATAAAATCACTTGGTGGTGTGCCTGATAACCACTGCCAACGCAGAGTGAAAAATGAAGGCAGCTGTCTATATCATTCGGGCAGAGCTCCAGCTTCGCCTACAGATCTTGGGTGATTGCCTCAATTTTCCTCTGTGTTTTAACTGAGTGGGCCTGTGTTGCCTCAAGTTTCCTTTGTGATAGGTGACACCCAGGCAAGTCTTTGGGGGAACATCAGCCTAGTTTTAAAGGGCCACATACATATCTGAGTTCAAGGTTACTTTTTTTGTTTGTGGTAAGGTTTATTGAGCATCTATTATACCCAGGCACTACAGATTCTGGGACATCAAAACTGGATAAAGTTTACTATCGAAGAGGATGAATCTCATCCAACCAGTGGCATTCCAAGGTGGTGGAGGGTAAGAGTCAGCCTTGGCTGGGAGGAGCATTTTGTCAATGATATTATTTAGAATCGCCATGGTGCATGGTGCTAATACAAACCAGATGGCTTTTAGTTGGTTTTATTATTTTTTTTAAACTCTCTACAGACTAATACATGCCTTATTTGCCTGCACCTGGACTGACTTTTCCCGCTGGCCCTTCACCATAATCTGTTTTCAGTCACTCCCCTAGTTTAGGCCATCATAGGCATTCTAACAAAGGGCAAGAGAAAAAGCTTACATTTGAAGACATGAATGTGGCTGGGAAACAAGTGCCCATAGCTATGTGGGCATGCGTTCCTTTGGCAGGTCAATGGCAATTTTAGTTGTTTAAACTTCATCTTTGGGGGCCTGTCTAAGGCACATCTCTCACTTCTGTTTCTTGAGTCACATTATCAGCATTTAAAAGCCAGCTCTTTTTTTTCTCACTAAATTATTATTTCATGTCTTTGGGCCCAAATGTCTTCACGTGTAGAGTATGGATGAGAGTAGTCCTCCCTGGAATTATTGTAAGGGTTAAATGGGAGAACACATGTGAAATAAATATTTAGCTATTATTTTATCATTACTTTATTAAAAGATTACAATATGATGCTTAACTCTAAGGAACCATTTTTTAAAATCCTTCCATAAAATTTAGTTCAAACTTGTGATTTAGAAAGGTCATAAGCAATAAGGAAAGAAGCAAAGCCCAGGAGACAGGGAAAGGTGTACATCCAGGTCAGCCATGAAGGTACAATTCTGAGGGAACCTTGCCTGGCACTGCTACCCACACTGATTCAGGAATGCCCAGGAGATGTGGGATGTGCTTTGGGTCCTCTCCTCACCAGACTGTTACCCATATTCACCACCACCCATTGATGTTTCTTGCCTAAATTATTAACACTGATGATTGTCAAATGGTGTATTTCTAATACCACTATTCCTTCTACATTTATTGGTTGACTTTTTACTGAAAGAAATTTCTTCACATTTATTTGTTAATGTCCATGACTCTATCTGGGGATTCCCTGACGGCTCAGATGGTAAAGAATCTGCCTGCAATGCTGGAGACCTGGGTTCGATCCCTCTTTGGGAAGATCCCCTGGAGAAGAAAATGGCAACCCACTCCAGTATTCTTGCCTGGGAAATCCCATGGACAGAAGAGCCTGGCAGGCTACAGT
>NW_011439805.1:0-1653 GCF_000754665.1 Bison bison bison | reverse complement strand
GTCTAGATTGGTCATAACTTTCCTTCCAAGGAGTAAGCGTCTTTTAATTTCATGGCTGCAGTCACCATCTGCAGTGATTTTGGAGCCCATATACTCCATTTTAGTTGGAGTATATGTTTGTGTGGTTTCAAATCTTCTAAATTTATTGAGATGATTTTATGCCACAAAATATAGCCTATCCTGGAGACTATTCCATGTTCACTTGAGAAGAATATAAATTCTTTTGTTAGAGCATTCTAAACCTTGGTTTATAGTGTTATTCAAGTTCTTTTTATGTTTGTTAATCTTCTGTGTAGTATTTCTTTTCATTATTGAGACTGAGTTATTTAAACTTCAAACTAGTAATATTGATTTGTCTAATTTCACTTTCAACTTTACAAGTTTTCACTTCATGTATTTTGGGCAAATATACTTAGGTATATAAAAGTTTATGATTATATATTCTTCATGAATTGATGCATTTATTTTATAAAATGTATGTTTTATTTTCTAGTAATGTTTCTTATATTTAAATCTATTATTATGATATTAATAATATAGTTACTCTAATTTTCAAAGAGTTAGTTGTTTCATGTTTTACCTTTTTCACATGCTTTTATTTTTTATTTATTTGTACCTATTAATGTAAGGTATTTCTGTTACATACATTTAGTTACATCTTGTTTTTATCCATTCTGACAATATCTGCTTTTGTTTGCTGTATTTAGCCCATTCACATTTCATGCAAATATTGCTATGGTTGGATTTATGCCTATCATTTACCTCTTGCTTTCTATTTTTCTTATGTTTTAAAATATTCCTGTGTTTCTCTTTTACTACTACATTTTGTGTTAAGTAAATATTTTTATAGAATACCATTTTAATTCCTTTGTTGATTGCGTTATCATTACTTCTAAGTATTTTTTTAGTGGTGGCTCTAAGATTGCAATAGGCATCTCAACTGATCACAATTCACTTTAGAGTAGTGCCTGTGTGATTAGAGATAAGATACTTTCCCCCCCTCTGGCTTCTTTCAAGATTTTTGTTTCCCTTAACTTTTCTGAAGTTTGAATGTGATGTTCCCAAGTATTGTTTTTATTTGTTTTATTTTATTTAGCTTTTACATTTATCCTCCTTGATGTTCTTTGAGCTTCTTGGATCTGCAGTTGATGCCTGACATTAATTTGGGGAAATAGACTTAATTGCTCCAAACACTGCTTCTGTTCCTTTTCCTTTTTTTCCTTCTCATGTTGCTGCTATTTGTATATTATACCCTTTGTAGTTAACCCACAGTTTTTGGATACTCAGTTCCCCTTTTTCAATTTTTCCCTGTGTTTTCCAGTTTTGGAGGTTTCTATTGTCATATCCTCAGCTCAGTGATTCTTTTCTCAGCAATATCTAGTCTACTAATGAACCCCTCAAAGATATTCTTCATTTTTATAACAATGTTTTTACATTTCTTTTAGATTCTTTCTCAGAATTTTACCTTATCCACATGCTCTTGTATGTTTATGGTCTATTTTTCCCATTAAAGTTCTTAGCATATTAATCATAGTTTTTAAAAATTCCTTATTAAAATTTGTCTTATAAGTCAAACATTCTTGGTATATCTGACTTTGGCTCTAAGATCTGATTATTCTCTTCAAATTGTGATTTTGATTTTAATATGACATG